>NC_037677.1:60293838-60554555 GCF_003255815.1 Theropithecus gelada
ATATATATATATATATATATATATTTTTTTTTTTTGAGACGGAGTCTTGCTCTGTCACCCAGGCTGGAGTGCAGTGGCCGGATCTCAGCTCACTGCAAGCTCCTCCTCTCAGGTTCACGCCATTCTCCTGCCTCAGCCTCCCGAGTAGCTGGGACTACAGGCACCAGCCACCTCGCCCGGCTAGTTTTTTGTATTTTTTAGTAGAGACGGGGTTTCACCGTGTTAGCCAGGATGGTCTCGATCTCCTGACCTCGTGATCCGCCCGTCTCAGCCTCCCAAAGTGCTGGGATTACAGGCTTGAGCCACCGCGCCCAGCCTAATTTTTGTATTTTTAGTAGAGCTGGGGTTTCACTATGTTGGCCAGGCTGGTCTTGAACTCCTGACCTCAAGTGATCTGCCCACCTCAGCCTCCTAAAGTGCTGGGATTACAGGCATGAGCCAACGTGCCCGGCCTATTTTTTCTTCTAATTTTTTTCCTTGGGTTGGGAGGGGATGGAGGAGGACAAAAGATGAGGGGTCTGGAGGCATAACTGGCCTGGGCAGAAGCCAACTGGGAGGGGATACCTTTTAGGGTCTCCACAGGATGGAAAAAGGACATGGTCAGGAAGAGTAAAGAGTGCAGAAAGGGACAAAGGAAGCTACAAAAGCCAGTTCCTGGTGTACCTGTAGTCCCAGCTACTCAGAGGCTGAGGTAGGAGGATCACTTGTGCCCAGGTGTTTGAGTCCAGCCTGGGCAACATAGTGAGACCCCATCTCTAAAATAAAGAAATAATTTTTTAAAAAGCCAGCTAGGCACAGTGGCTGATGCCTGTAATCCTAGCACTGTGGGAGTCTAAGACAGGAGGATTGCTTGAGCCCAGGAGTTTAAGACCAGCCTGGGCAACATAGCAAAACCCTGTCTCTACAAAACATATGAAAATTAGCTGGGTGTGGTGGCATGTACCAGCAGGCCTGGCTACCTGGGAGGCTGAGGTCGAAAGATTACCTGAGCCTGTGGAGGCTGAGGTTGCAGTGAGCCCAAATTGTGCCACTGCACTTCAGCACAGGCAACAGAGTGAGACCCTGTCTCAAATAAATAAACAAAGCCACTTCCTCAGGTAGCAGCAACAGGGTGGTAGTGGCTGCAGCAGAAGTGCTGCCACAGCTGGTTCCAGAATCTAAGCAGAAGGTGGAGGAAGATCATGCAGCTACTGAAGACGGAGCTGGGCAAATGATAGGCTTTCCCCAAGGGGGGCTCTGAAGCTTGTGACCCTGCCCAGAAACTCTGCTGGAACAGTACAAATGGCACAGTCCAGATCCTATGTGGTATGTGCTCCCTTTGAAGGAAATATCACATAGAAACCTCAGAGAGTCTATATGTGCTTCTCATGGAGAAATCGCTGTCTATCCCGCCCAGCAGGTTGAACTGAGCACCTCAACAGCAAATGGAGGTTAAAAGGCAGATCCTGGCTGGGCGTGGTGGCTAGAGAATAACTCCTTAGAGACTAGATCCTGGCGGTGGCTCACGCCTGTAATTCTAGCACTTTGCGAGGCCGAGGCGGGTGGATCACCTGAGGTCAGGAGTTTGAGACCAGCCTGGTCAACGTAGTGAAACCTCATCTCTACTAAAAATACAAATATTAGCTGGGCATGGTGGGAGACACCTATAATTCCAGCTACTCAGTAGGCTGAGGCAGGAGAATCGCTTGAACCCGGGAGGTGGAGGTTGCAGTAAGCCGAGATCGCACCACTGCACTCCAGCCTGGGCAACAAGAGTGAAACTCCATCTCAAAAAAAAAAAAAAAAAAAAAAAGGCAGATCCAAGTATTTGCCTTTTCTTAAAACTGCCAGAGCTCAAGAGGAAAGAATAGAGTGAGGCAGACAGAATAATTGTCAAGTATTCCCCACATAATTCCTTTGTAGGAGGTACTGGGTTTGCTATCCAGGAACTTTAAAAGAGCAGTTCCATTGTGAAGACTTCCCTTTTTGTCCCCAAACATAGAGCTTTAAGCCCTCCCTGCCCCAAATACACCCACAGGTCTCTCTACTCTGCCCTGGATTGGCTCTGTGTGGCCCTCAGGGCATGTTCCCCAGACTCTCTCTCTGACTGAATTCCTATCCAATACTTGCTGTCTACTTCCTGTCTCCCTCTCAGTCTTCAGTTTCTACCTAAGTGCTTGTTTGGATCTCAGGCTCTAGGTGCAATGTGAAGGGGAGTCCCTGGGCGGACTGATTCCTGGCTCAGACAGTTCAGTGGGGGAATCCCAAAGGCCTTTTCCCTCCTTCCTGAGCCTCTAGGCAAAGAGGGAGGGATCTTGGTTTCAGGGTCTCAGTACCCCCTGTGCCATTTGAGCTGCTTGCACTCATCATCTCTATTAATAACTAACTTCCCTCCCCCACTGCCAGTGCTGCCCCCACGCCTGCCCAGCTCGTGTTCTCCGGTCACAGCAGCTCAGTCCTCCAAAGCTGCTGGACCCCAGGGAGAGCTGACCACCGCCCGAGCAGCCGGTAAGTCTGCAGCTCTATCGTTAGAAAGGTTGGAGCCCACTCTGTTGACTTCTATTTCTGTGTCTACAATTGTGATTCTTGATCCTGGGGGAGTCTCCCCTCTCCTCATCTATGCTCAGCTCCCAGCTGTCCAGTTGGAAGGAGGGGGCCCAGGAGTTTGGGGGGAATGGAGATGTCGGGGGAGGCACTGGAAGAATGGGAAGTGAGACCCCACTAAGTCAGTAGAGTTGCAGATGTATTTTTGTGAGACAGGACTTAGAAGAGGACAGCATTTCACTGAGTGCCAACTTCTCTTAAGAAGGGACTGGAGTCTATCTTATCCCAGTTTGTCCCTTTCCATTGCCAGATCCTATTACTATGTTTCTGCCCCACCCCAATTCCCCACTGCTATGATATTGCTGAATTTACATGTGTCGGGATTTGGATGCTCCCTACCCTTCCCAATTCCACACCTGCCCCACTCTGGGGTCTGTGGCGGGAGTGATTGCAGGAGCAGGGCCATGACTTCCCAGGCCATGTTCCAGCTGGCCTGATGAAGGAGCAACAACCTCTCCTTCCTATGGAGAGTGTTTTTGGCTGAATCTCTTCAACCCTGGCAGAACATTTCTCTGTCCTCCTGGGGACTGGGGGAAGACTGAAGAGAGACCAGAGCCTGGAATCACAGTCCCAGTCTGATATCCCAATGCAAATAAAAACTTCAAATCATGCCAAGTTGATGAAACCTGGGTGCATTGCCCTGCCTGTATTATTGTTTGTTTGTTTTTTTTTTTTTAAAAACACTCCCCACGCCTAGCTATGTTCCTAATTCTTGCACTGACTCTATAAAAAACAGCTCACAACAAGTTGGTAGACAATAGGGGCTGGTGTGCATCTATACTTCCTGTCCTGCATCCCAGGAAAAGAGAAGCCCTAAAGCACCAGTTTTCACCTTTTGGGGAAATACATACTTCTTTGAAAATCTGGATCAGGCGAAGTGGCTCGTCCCTGTAATCTCAGCACTTTGGGAGGCAGGAGGACTGCTTGAGCCCAGGAGTTTGAGGCCAGCCTGGGCAACGTGGCAAAACCTCATTTCTACCAAAAAAAAAAAAAAAAAAAAAAAATTAGCCAGGCATGGTGATGCACACCTATAGTCCCAGCTACTCGGGAGGCTGAAGTTGGAAGATCACCTGAGCCCAGGGAGGTTGAGGCTGTAGTGAGGCATGATTGTGCCATTGTGCTCCAGCCTGGGCGACAGAGTGCAATCCTGTCTCTAAAAAAGAAAAAAATATATTTTTGTGCCATTGCACTCCAGCCTGGGCGACAGAGTGAGATCCTGTCTCTAAAAAAGAAAAAAATATATTTTTTTGTCCCCTCAAGCCCTTAAACCCAGGTTAAGAAGTAGTGCTCTCCTACAGACACTCACTCTTCCCAGTCCCTGTCCATCCTCCAAGTCCTCCTTCCCACCCTATCCAGGCTGAATCCACCTCCACAATGCCGCTCTCAGGAACCCCGGCCCCTAATAAGAAGAGGAAATCCAGCAAGTTGATCATGGAACTCACTGGAGGTAGGACACGTTTGCATCTACCTAGTGTGGGACTTCTTAAGAGCATCCCTAACCCAAGAGTCCCAGAAATATATATCTTAGGGTGAACAGACAAGAGAAATTAACTGGTGGGAAGGCGGGTGATGGAGAGTGGGAGAGGGAAGGGTAAGAAGGGTAGGGAGAAAGAGAGAAAAGATTCAACACCTTCTACCCTTTTTACTTCATAATCTGAGACAATACCCTGCCATGTTACCCTGCACAGGTCCAGGACCACAGGACCCATGAGTCAGTGAGGTATATTTGAGGAAGAAAATATAATGGAGACTGGCACAGACTCAGGTCTCAATAAGTGGTTAATTTCCCTTACTTCTTTCCCCAGAGCTAGGGAGCTTATGTAAGTACTTAAAATGGAAAACTGCACAGGCATGTTTCCTGGGGATGAGCAGGGGTGCATGCATGTGAAGAGCTCTTCAATACTTAGAGACTCTTTGGAGCCAGAGCTCACTGAGGGAAAGAAAAGGGAAAGTAGTTAAGACAGAAGTCTGGGCCAGGTGCAGTGGCTCACGCCTGTAATCGCAGAACTTTGAGAGGTCAAGGCTGGTGGATCGCTTGAACTCAGGGATTTGAGACTGGCCTGGGCACATGGTGAAACCTCGTCTCTACAAAAGTACAAAAATTAGCCAGGTATAGTGGCATGCACCTAGAGTCCCAGCTACTCCAGAGGCTAAGGTGGGACGATCGCTTGAACCTGGGAGATGGAGGCTGCCGTGAGCTGTGATTGGGACACTACACTCCAGCCTGGGTGTCAGAGTGAGACTCTGTCTCAATATAAATAATACAAATAGGGCTGGAGCTGTGTCTCACACCTGTAATTCCAGCACTTTGGGAGGCTGAGGTGAGAGGATCACTTGAGCTAGGAGTTCAAGACCAGCCTGGACAACATAATGAGACCTCATCTCCATTAAAAAAAAAAAAAAAAAAAAGGCCGGACGTGGTGGCTCATGCCTGAAATCCCAGCACTTTGGGAGGCTGAGGTGGGCCGATCACCTAAAGTCAGAAGTTGAAGACCAGCCCGGCCAACATGGTGAAACCCTGTCTCTACAAAAATAGAAAAATTACCTGGGCATGGTGCCGAGTGCCTGTAATCCCGGCTACTTGGGAGACTGACGCAGGAGAATCACTTGAACCCAGGAAATGGAAGCTACAGTGAGCTGAGATCGCACCATTGCACTTCAGCCTGGGTGACAGAGCAAGTCTCTGACAAAAAACCAACCAAACAAACAAACAAACTCTGTCTCAAAAGTAAAATAAAATAAATAAAAATGTAGGCTGGGCGTCGTGACTCACGCCTGTAATCCCAGCATTTTGGGAGGCCGTGGCTGGTAGGTCAGTTGAGCTCAGGAGTTTGAGACCAGCCTGGCCAACATGGTGAAACCCCGTCTCTACCAAAAAATATAAAAATTAGCCAGGGATGGTGGTGCGGGCCTGCAATCCCAGCGACCCAAGAGGTTGAGGCAGGAGAATTGCTTGAACGTGGGAGACGGAGGCTGCAGTGAGCTGAGATCACGCTATTGCACTCTAGCCTGGGTGACAGAGCAGGACTCTGTCTCAAAACAATAAAAAATAATAATAAAAAATAAAAAATATGTATATGTATGGCATCTGTATTTACACTCCACATAAGATTGGCCTCTGGGCTTTTCCTGATGCCATGCTTTCTCCAATGGCCTCCATCTATGATGTTCCTTTACTCCTTTTGCTCTGTACCCCATGCCCATGCCTCTTTTACTCTATTGGCCTCTCCACTCTAGTATTCCCATTATCTCCACAATGCACCCCAGTTCCCATGCATTCTCTCCAAGTCCCAGGAAATCAAAGTCCCTCACAAACTAGACAGCATTTGTTCCCCTAAATGATCTCTGCCAGGACACACATTCACACTTAGTTGTGGATGAGGTCTGCATTCTGAGCCCAGAAAACCCTACTTTCCTCTTTCCCTTGATTCTTCTTTGCCTCCCTGAAAGGTGGACAGGAGGGCTCAGGCTTGAACCTGGGCAAAAAGATCAGTGTCCCAAGGGATGTGATGTTGGAGGAACTGTCGCTGCTTACCAACCGGGGCTCCAAGATGTTCAAACTGCGGCAGATGAGGGTGGAGAAGTTTATTTATGAGAACCACCCTGATGTTTTCTCTGACAGCTCAATGGTGAGTCTGAAACTTTATCACTGTCTCAAAGCCTGGTGCCTGTTCTGACAGCTTGTTAGTAGGCCCTGAGCCTCCAAAATGCAGTCAACATCCCCTCCCTGAAAATTTATAAATTTGTTAAACCCCCAGATATATTGAGCCCTCAGCAGCTCCAGGGTGAGTTACAGCCCACCTCTGAAACCCAGTTTCCATCAAAGAGCCACTGAAGGATTGGAGAATACCACACCCTTAGGGAGAAAATTCCTTCCTAGTAAGGGTAAGTGTTAAAGATAGGTTGCCAGATAAAACACAGGATGCCCAGTGGGGCAGTCTTGTCTTGTATTTTGAAGTTGAGATACACAGTGAATAATTTTTTAGTAAAATATGCTCCATGCAATATTTGGGACATAAAGATAAAGTTTTAAAAATATTTTAGAAAGAACATAAGGCAGCCGGGATGGTGGCTCTCACACCTGTAATCCCAGCACTTTGGGAGGCCGAGGCAGGTGGATCACCTGAGGTCTTTTGAGACCAGCCTGGCCAACATGGTGAAACCCCATCTCTACTAAAAATACAAAAAATTAGCTGGGCGTGGTCGTGGGTGCCTGTGATCCCAGCTACTCAGGAGGCTGAGGTAGGAGAATCACTTGAACCCAGGAGGCGGAGTTGCAGTGAGCCCAGATTGTGCCATTGCACTCCAGCCTGGGCAACAAGAGTGAAACTCTGTCTCAAAAAAAAAAAAAAAAAAAAAAAAAAAAGAAAGAAAGAAAAAAGAAAGATAAGGCAAATAATTAAATTGAAATTTTAAAATACAGAATACCCAATTAAATTTGAGTTTCAAATGCACAATGAATTCTTTTTTAAATATGTCCCATGCAATATTTGGGACATTAAAATAAAAATACAGGATGTCCACTTAAATTTGAATTTCAGATGCAAATGAATAATTTTTTAGTATAAGTAAATCCCATGCAACATTTGGGGCATATCTATACTAAAAAAGTATTTGGGTCAAGTGTGATACCTCACACCTATAATCCCAGCACTTTGGGATGCCAAGGCAGGAGGACTGCTTGAGTCCAGGAGTTGCAGACCAGCGTGGGCAACATGGCAAGACTCTGTCTCTACAAAAAATTAAAAAATTAAAAAGTTAGCTGGGGGTGGTGGCACACACTTGTAATCCAGCTACTCTGGAGGCTGAGGTGGGAGGATGGCTTGAGCCTGGGAGGTAGAGGCTGCATGAACATGAGCCGTGTTCATGCCACTGCACTCCAGCCTGGGTGACAGAGACTCTGTCTCAAAAATATATATATATTTGTTGTGCATCTGAAATTCAAATTTAATTGGTATCCTGTATATTATTTGCTACATCTGGCAACCCTAGAAAGAGTTAATTGAGTTTCTACAGCCATCTCCCATTTAAGCCATTCTTTCATTTAAAGGATCAGTCTATTCCCTAAGGAGCCCCAGGTGAGACTGAAACTGTCCTTCAAGATATATTCTAGTCAGGCTCCTTCTCCAAAGAAAGAGGAGACTGGAGAGAGGCCAGGCACAGGATGGTATAGCTGAGGAAGAGGGGCCTTCTCCATTTCCTTTCTTCCTTCTCCACCTTCTCCAAGTGTCTGGGGGAGAGTGGAATTAGATGCCTGCATGGGGCCGGGGGCAGAAGTGTCTGTCATTGGTCCTCATATAGGAGCAGAGTAAAAGTGCTGAGCTGCTCATATCTAACTTTAGGAGGCCAAAAGCCCTCTTCTCTGCCTGGGTCCGGTTACACTGGGTGGAGCATTGGGGTGTACATGGTGGGATGGCCAGGAGAGCCTCCTGAAGAAGTTGGTGGGGTTATTTTTAGGCTTTGAGTTTGAATCTAATGTTGCCCTTTTGGCCACCCTTCCCCCCACCTGCTACAGTTTCAGTCAGGAAGTCCTGGTCCAACAGGCACCAAGAGGAGAGAGGGAGAGAAAGAAGGAGAGAGAAGAGAGTTCTGACTGTTGGACAAGCTGAGGAAGGGAGGAGGCAGAAATTTCTCTAGTCCTTGTAATTAAGACTGGGTTCTCCATGGCAACCCCATCCTCCCAAATTCTAGTTGGGGCCGCGCACAGCTCATGCCTGTTATCTCAGCACTTTGGGAGGCTGAGGCAGATGGATCACTTGAGCCCAGGAGTTTGAGACCAGCCTGGGCACATGGCAAACCCTGTCTCTAGGAAAAAAAATTACAAAATTTAGCTGGGTATGGTGGCATGCTGGTAGTCCCAGCTACTTGGGAGGCTGAGGTGGGAGGATTGCCTGGGCCAGGGAGGTGGAGGTTGCAGTGGGCCGAGATTGTGCCACTGCACTCCAACCTGGGGTGACACAGCCAGATTCTGTCTCAAAAAGCAAAATTTTTTTTTCATTTTTTTTTTTTAAGTTGGGCAGGAATCTTGGTCTTTTTTGACTTGTTAAGGATGAGAAAGGGGAGCATGGAGAATGCCCTGCCCTTACCCTAGGTATAACTGGAGGAAACGAGCCAAGGGGGTCCTACCTCTTAAGAAGAGTTTAATTTAGGCCAGGTGAGGTGGCTCATGCCTGTAATCCCAGCACTTTGGGAGGCCGATGCAGGCGGATCCCCTGAGGTCGGGAGTTTGAGACCAGCCTGACCAACGTGGAGAAACCCTGTCTCTACTAAAAATACAAAATTAGCCAGGTGTGATGGTGCATGCTTGTAATCCCAGGTACTTGGGAGGCTGAGGCTGAGGCTGGGCACTGCTTGAACCCAGGAGGCGGAGGTTGCAGTGAGCCGAGATCATATCATTACACTCCAGCCTGGGCAACAGGGGTGAAACTCTGTCTCAAAAAAACAACAAAAAAATCAAACCAACAAAAAGAAGAGTTTAATTCTGTCAGTCAGCCCATGTACTACCCATCAAATGGAGGGGGAAATCTCAGAAAATTCAGGGTCTTCTTGTTAGACACTGTTTCTGCCTTTGCTAAACATACTTCTGTTTTTGTATATTTTCCATACCCATTGCTAACCTTCCCCTCACTTTGTCTTCTTTTCAGGATCACTTCCAGAAGTTCCTTCCGACAGTGGGGGGACAGCTGGGCACAGCTGCTCAGGGATTCTCCTACAGCAAGAGCAACGGCAGAGGCGGCGGCCAGGCAGGGGGCAGTGGCTCTGCAGGACAGTACGGATCTGATCAGCAGCACCATCTGGGCTCTGGGTCTGGAGCTGGGGGTACAGGTGGTCCTGCGGGCCAGGCTGGCAGAGGAGGAGCTGCTGGCACAGCAGGGGTTGGTGAGACAGGATCAGGCAAGTATACCTACCCAAGAGTAATGTGTTTGGTCCCTAGAGCAGAGTTGTCCCAGGAATGATGTCTACACTGGGTGTGGGGAGCAGAGGAGCCCAGTTTAAATATCTTAATATTAAATATAATAATATCAGTTTATCATAAATATCTTGGTGAATTCCCTGGGTCCAGGAGTATATAGAGATGTGTCTATTCTACCCAGAAGCCTTGTTTTTCCATTACCTTCCTGGCTTTTTGGATTCAGTCACAGATCTGCCCACAGACTATCATTATGCCACAAACCTTATACAATTACCAGGATATTATATCTTTAGTCCCTGGCTCCTGCAATTTCCCTAGTGTAGGGACGTGGGATTAACTTTCATTGGCTACTAACTGCTATTATTTGACTGACTTTTCTCTCTCATGGCTACCAGGAGACCAGGCAGGCGGAGAAGGAAAACATATCACTGTGTTCAAGACCTATATTTCCCCATGGGAGCGAGCCATGGGGGTTGACCCCCAGCAAAAAGTGGAACTTGGCATTGACCTGCTGGCCTATGGGGCCAAAGCTGAACTTCCCAAATATAAGTCCTTCAACAGGTAGGGGTGGTGAGGAAGGAACCAGATGCATTCTAATGTGAGGCACTGTGTCTTTAGTTAGGATGGAGACTAATTCAAATGTTTCAGAAGGCGGTTAAGGAAAGATGGCAGGGATATGGGGGCGCTAATCAAAGGCCCTGCTCTTTTCACTCTATCTCAGCTTCATCATAGCAGTGTGATGAAGGAAAAATTTGCTGGGAGGTAGATTTGAATTCTAGTTCAATGGTCATCTATTAGCTGTGTAGGCATGGGGAAATCACTCTACCTCTGAGCCTGGGTTGCTTTGAATGTTAAATGGGAATAATATTTTACATGTCTGAAGGCCTGTTGAGGCTGTCTTCCAGTCAAGGTTAGGATGCCATTATTCTCCCTGTAATATGATTCTATTTCCTTATACCCTGCTTTATTTATTTACTTATTGAGATTCAGTTTTGCTCTTGTTGCCCAGGCTGGAGTGCAGTGGCATGATCTTGGCTCACTGCAACCTCTGCCTCCTGGGTTCAAGTGATTTTCCTGCCTCAGTCTCCCTAGTAGCTGGGATTACAGGCGCATGCCACCACGCCCAGCTAATTTTTGTATTTTTAGTAGAGATGGGGTTTCACCATGTTGGCCAGGCTGGTCTCGAACTCCTGACCTCAGGTGATCTGCCTGCCTCGGGCTCCCAAAGTGCTGGGATTGTAGGCATGAGCCACCATGCCCAGCCACCCTGCTTTAGATGGCCCTAAGTATCTGTTCTTTTGGATTAGGCTTCTCTAGCCCATGGAGAGGAGGTCTGTGTGAAAGGATAGGGAAGAGCTAGAAAGGTGCTCTTGTATTTGGTCCTAAGGAACCTGGATTTTCCAGGCAACATTAATTGCTGTCAGCCAGGTCATCCACTATCCACTAGGGTTGGAGGGAGGGGGTCTCTACATTGTAATTTTTTTTTTTTTTTTTTTTTTTGAGACAGAGTCTTGCTCTGTTACCCAGGCTGGAGTGCAGTGGTGCAATCTTGGCTCACTGCAACCTCCACCTCCTGGGTTCAAGCAATTCTTTTTTTTTTTTTTTTTTTTTTTTTTGAGACGGAGTCTCGCTCTGTCGCCCAGGCTGGAGTGCAGTGGCCGGATCTCAGCTCACTACAAGCTCCGCCTCCCGGGTTCACGCCATTCTCCTGCCTCAGCCTCCCGAGTAGCTGGGACTACAGGCGCCCGCCACCTCGCCCGGCTAGTTTTTTGTATTTTATAGTAGAGACGGGGTTTCACCGGGTTAACCAGGATGGTCTCGATCTCATGACCTTGTGATCCACCCGTCTCGGCCTCCCAAAGTGCTGGGATTACAGGCTTGAGCCACCGCGCCCGGCCGGTTCAAGCAATTCTTATACCTCAGCCACCTGAGTAGCTGGGATGACAGGTGTGCACCACCATGCCCAGCTAATTTTTTTTTTTTTTTTTTTTTTTTGTATTTTTAGTAGAGATGGTGTTTCACCATGCTGGCTAGGCTGGTCTCAAACTCCTGGTCTCAAGTGATCTGCCCACATTGGCCTCCCAAAATGCTGGGATTACAGGTGTGAGCCACCGCACCTGGCCTTTCTACATTGTCATGTAAGGTGACCTCAGACCCTTGGGTCTATAGTATTTGGGGTCACTTTCTCTGAAATGCTGGTCTGGGTCACAGCTATCCAAGAGTCTCTATTTAGTACACACTAGAGTCCTTTTCTCATTATTAGCTTTGAGGAAACAAGCTAACCAGGAAGGCAAAATGGGATGCTAGGGAAGAAGAAAGAGTACAGATGCAATCCCAAACTAGAATTCCCAGATTTCCCTATTCTCAAAGAGGGTAGCATCTCATGATAAGGCTCTGTTTCTTTTATTCTGATTCTTAATTAAATAATGTGTTCCCTTCTCAGGACGGCAATGCCCTATGGTGGATATGAGAAGGCCTCCAAACGCATGACCTTCCAGATGCCCAAGTTTGACCTGGGGCCCTTGCTGAGTGAACCCCTGGTCCTCTACAACCAGAACCTCTCCAACAGGCCTTCTTTCAATCGAACCCCTATTCCCTGGCTGAGCTCTGGGGAGCCTGTAGACTACAACGTGGATATTGGCATCCCCTTGGATGGAGAAACAGAGGAGCTGTGAGGTGTTTCCTCCTCTGATTTGCATTGTTTCCCGTTTCTGGCTCCAATTTGGAGAGGGAATGCTGAGCAGATAGCCCCCATTGTTAATCCAATATCCTTATGGGAATGGAGGGAAAAAGGAGAGATCTACCTTTCCATCCTTTACTCCAAGTCCCCACTCCACACATCCTTCCTCACCAACTCAGAGCTCCCCTTCTACTTGCTCCATATGGAACCTGCTCATTTATGGAATTTGCTCTGCCACCAGTAACAGTCAATAAACTTCAAGGAAAATGAACTCATTCTTCCTCTGATATTTGAGGGCAGATGAAAGCTGAGGCTAACAAGGCACAGAGACTAATTTAAGCCAAATACTAAACATTCATTATGCAAACTTTAAGACAGACCTGAGCTCCAGTTGCTTACACACCTACACCCATACCCACAAAACCACATTCATATTTGTGTACAAAGACGTTTATTCAATAGTACATGAGACAAATAATCATGCACAAACACATGTGCCGGCCCAAATGTTGGCAAAGCTAAAAAGCTGCTGTGCACTGTAGTTGGGAAATAGGTGTTGGTGACCCTGGTGTTCACCCTCTTTATGTAGTTGATTAGAAGCTGGTATAATCAGGGTTATCTTGATTGTCACAGACTAGAGCATGCCATAAAGTTTCCAGATGACACCCAAGTGAGCTTAGGAATATACGTGTCAAAGGTTACACATTCCCCAAAGGATGAAATAGAATAGGGGGCCATGTGGAATCCAGAAGGAAATGCGAGAAACCAGCTACAGTTATAGTATGCCAGGCTCTGTGTTGAACACAGCAAGAAAATATCTAAGGGTTACAAGGGCACTACAGTGGTACCCAGAAAGCAGTATGGTTGGGAATAAATCTTACGAGCCCAATAGGAATGCGCAATAATATTCTTTTTGCTGATTTCAAGGATGGGGACTCTTTAAGAGTCCCAGGCTTACTGCCATGTTCCACAAAGTAAGAATAATGCAGACCAGGAAGAATGAAAACATAGTAATCAGATCTGAGAAAATAACTTCTAAGGAGAGCTGGCTGAATTCAGTCAACTCCATGAGCTGCTAATGGTTAGATTAAGTTGCCAGAATCTGCATTAGATGGATCACATTTTAGTGCACCTTGGGTCAAATGGCATTTACCCTGGTCATCTTCACTTATAATCTAATGAGCAAATTCCAGGGAATTCATACCCCCTCTAAAGTATTTTTATTTTATTTTATTTTATTTTGAGATAGGGTCTCACTCTGTCGCCAAGACTGGAGTGCAGTGGCACAATCTTAGCTCACTGCGGTCTCCACCTCTCAGGTGCAAGTGATTCTCTCACTTCACACCCCCAAGTAGCTGGCACTACAGGAACTCGCCACCATGCCTGGCTAATTTTCTGTATTTTTTGTAGAGACAGGGTTTCGCCACATTGCCCAGGCTGGTCTTGAACTCCTGAGCTCAAGCAATCTGCCTGCCTTGGCCTCTCAAAGTGCTAGGATTATAGACACGAGCCACCACGCCTGGCCTACCTCCTCTAAACTTGTAATCAAAACTCTGTACCTTTTCCTTTTTTTTTTTTTTTAAGTCTCGCTCTGTCACCCAGGCTGGAGTGCAGTGGTGCATCTCAGCTCACTGAGATCTCCGCCTCCTGGGTTCAAGCGATTCTCCTGCTCCAGCTTCCTGAGTAGCTGGGGTTGCAGGCGCCCACCACCACGCCCGTCTAATTTTTTTGTATTTTTAGTAGAGATGGGGTTTCACCATGTTGGCCAGGCTGGTCTTGAACTCCTGACCTTGTGATCCACCCACCTTGGCCTCCTAAAGCGCTAGGATTACAGGTGTGAGCCACCGCACCCACCCCTCTATACTTTTTCCTAAGGAGAGGGTTGTCATAGTTTGTATTCTCCCACCCACCCTAGACAGACTCTGAAAGAAAGATTTGGTTGCAAGACCAGTTCATTTGGGATATGATCCCAAGAAATCCAAGCAGTATAAGGGAGTGAGAGGAAAGCCAAAAGTCCCTTTGAGCTATTGGGGCTGAATCCCACTGGGGAGTCTTAGAAACAACGCTACTCAAAATGTGGTCTAGGCTGGGCATGGTGGCTCATGCCTGTAATCCCAGCATTTTGGGAGGCTGAGGTGGGTGGATCACCTGAGGTCAGCAGTTGGAGACCAGCCTGACCAGCATGGCGAAACCCCGTCTCTACTAAAAATACAAAATTAGCTGGGTGTGGTGGCACATGCCTGTAATCCCAGCTACTTGGGAGGCTGAGGCAGGAGAACCACTTGAACCCGGGAGGCGAGGTTGCAGTGAGCCGAGGTCATGCGGGCCATTGCACTCCAGCTTGGGCAGCAAGAGTGAAACTCCATCTCAAAAAAAAAACAAAAAAAAAAACCCAAAAATGTGATCCATGGATTAGCAGCAGCATCAGTATTCCCAGGAGCTTGGTTAGAATGCATACTCTTGGGCCCAGGAATCTCTATCTTTTTTCTTTCATTTTTTTTTTGGAGACAGACTCTCCATTGTGCATCTGTCACTCAGGCTGATGCACAATGATGCAGTCTTGGCTCACTGCAGCCTCAACCTCCCAGGCTCAAGTGATCCTCCCACCTCAGCCTCTGAGGTAGCTGGGACCACAGATGTGTGCCACCATGTTCACAAAGTCTCATCATATTTCCCAGGCTGGTCTCCTGGGCTCAAGTGATCCTTCTGCCTCAACCTCCAAAAGTGCTGTGATTACAAGTGTAAGCCACTGAGCCTGGCTGGAATCTGTGTCATATTAATCTCTCTAGGTGATTATCATATGCTAGAAAATTTTGAGAAACATTACAGTAGAATATACCTCAGACTGACTCCACTAAGGGGATGAGGAACTGGAATATTTAGCTACCAAATCCCATCTCTCATTGATTGCAGATTGTCTCTTGTAATGTTAACTCCACTAGCACTTCCACACAGAGGTACTCAGGTGTTTGAGGTAAGAAGTTCTGGGCCTTTACAAGATCTGTCTACCAAAGTTGAGTTGAACTCTCGGGTAGTTTGAGGGAATATGGATAGGGCACAGTTAAGATCTGTATAAGCCTTAGCCTTCATCAGATTCTCAGGTTTTAAGTCTGTGAGTCCCTCAAAAGTTTAAGGACTGTGTTCCTTTAACAAATATTGTGTGCCTTCCGTATACCAGGTCCTGTATCAGGCAAAAGTAGTACAAAGACAAATAAATTTTCTGTGACAAAGAGCTTTCAGTCAACCATAAAATAATTAAAAGCCTTCTCGTAGGGCAGGTGTGGTGGCTCACACCTGTAATCCCAGCACTTTGGGAGGCCCAGGTGGGCAGGTCACTTGAAGCCAGAAATTCGAGACCAGCCTGGCCAACATGGTGAAACCCTGTCTCTACTAAAAATGCAAAAAAATTAGTTGGGCACAGTGGCACGCAACTGTAATCCCAGCTACTTTGGAAGCTGAGGCAAAAGAATTGCTTGAAACCGGGAGGTGGAGGTTGTATTGAGCTGAGATCATGCCACTGAACTCCAGCCTGGGTGAAAGAGTGAGACCTTGTCTCAAAACAAACAAACAAACAAACTAAAAAACTCTCTCTCTCTCTCTATATATATATGCCTTCTCTTAAAGTTGGAGAAAAAAATGTCTGGAGTCTGCTGGTCAACAACTTTGAAAACCTGGAAATAATTATTTTAAGCTCAGAATGTCTAAAATTTTAACTATAATAAAAAATCATGATATCAGCTTATTAATTTACAGGGAGCCCAGGATGGCTGTAAAATTACCTCCTCAGTAGGAAATTCTACTTAGAAGTTAAATTATAATCCTAAATTGCAATGGTGGCTTAAAGTGCACACACTTGTACAGGACCCAGCAAGAAATCTGGTCAGATTTTCAAGGTTTGCCATCCCTTTGCCTAGTTACTACTCTTCTGTTAAAATACCCTTTCTACAAGAATTAGCCAGGTGTAGTGGTAGGTGTCTGTAGTCCCAGTTACTTGGGAGGTGAGGTGGGAGGATCGCTTGAATGGGAGAGGTGGAAGTTGTAGTGAGCTGAGATCATGAATGGCAGAGAGACCCTGTGTCAAAAAAATGAAAAACAAAACAAAATCCTTGCGTTTCAGACATTTGAATACCATGGTTCACTGAGGCAGTACATTGGCCACAGAGTTAGCTGTGTGTCCTGCTCAGACATCTTGTTTGGTATCACTGTGTTTTAAAATTCAGGAAAAGTGGCTCTTTTAGATAGGAGTTTGTAGTCTCCAGTGGGTCCTAGTCCCTATGTCAGGTCATCTTTGTTACTTGCCTAGCCTCTGCAGCCATTTGAGTTAGCAATTTCAAGGGTTTCTTTTACATACACCACACACCCATGATACCACCCCCCAGTCATCCAGAGTGCTCATTCATTACTCTAGAGTCTAGGTCTGCGCTGTCCGATACTGTCATCACTAGTTGCATGTGGCTTTTGAGCTCTTAAAATGCTCCCAGTCCTTAATGAGATGTGCTCCAAGTATAAACACCAAATTTTGAAAACTTAGTACGAAAAAAAGAATGTAAGCTATCTTGTTAATAACATTGGTTATATGTTGAAATATTTTTTTCTCTCTTACACTCTCTTTCTTGAGGCAGAGTCTTGCTATGTTTGTTGGAGTGCAGTGGTGTGATCATAGCTCACTGCAACCCCCACCTCCCAGCTCAAGGGATTCTCCCACCTTATCCTCCCGAGTTGCTGGGACTACAGGCACGCCACTACGCCCGGCTCATTTTTTTTTTTTTTTTTTGAGACGAAGTCTCGCTCTGTCGCCAGGCTGGAGTGTAGTGGCGTGATCTCGGCTCACTGCAGCCTCCAACTCCCTGGTTCAAGCAATTCTCCTGCCTCAGCCTCCCGATTAGCTGGGATTACAGGCACATGCCACCACGCCCAGCTAACTTTTGTATTTTTAGTAGAGACTGAGACCGGGTTTCACTGTGTTGGCCAGGATGGTCTCGATCTCCTGACCTCGTGATCCGCTAGCCTCGGCCTCCCAAAGTGCTGGGATTACAGGCGTGAGACACCGCTACGGCCCATGCCCGGCTCATTTTTGTATTTTTTGTAGAGACGGGGTTTCGCCATGTTGGCCAGGCTGGAACATTTGGGCCCAAGCAGTCCTCCCGCCTCGTCCTCCCGAAGTGTTGCGATTACAAGCGTGAGCCACAGCGCCCGGCCGACCAATGTTCTTTAAATCCACCTTCTGTTCTAGATGCTGTTCAATTAGTCTGCTTTTATAGTTGTCTGAGAGCAGAGAGAAAAAGCCCCACAACTAAGTGCTGAGAGTCACCAAGTAAGGGGGACGTGGCCACAGGGCAGGAAGCAACAGTTGCAAAATTCAAATCACACACCAATGCGGTTCCTTTCTGCATCCAAGGTCAATACAAAAAAATTTTTTTTTGGTAACTTCCTCTATTGCTGGGGCTAACTGATGGGGCAGGACACCCATGGACAAACGTTTCTATGAAGCTAAACACCATTTACAAACCAGGGTGGGGAAAGAACGATGAAAAGTTCTTGATGGAACGGAATGAGGAGATGGGAAGGTCAGTTTCTGGCTTGCCCTGTCTCCAACTACTCCGCCTGGAGAAGGAAAATGCTGGGAAAACGAACCTTCAGCTAAAGGCGACGCTGCTCTAAGTTTGAGGAAATTGGGAAAAGAAGACCATATCCCTAAAGTTATCCCAGTGTAGGGTCTGCCAAGCTAAGTTTCCTCAGCCCCTTCGGACGGTCCCGCCTGCAATCGTTTTCCGACTCCCGGCCAATTTAAGCTTCATCCTCGCCCGCGCCCCACCTCCATGCCTTTCCGGGCCACCCATAAAACGCCTTGAGTCCGCCATTTTAAACTCTGCTATCGCGAGATATACTTCGCCGTTTCCAGCCTGACTCATTTACTTTCTTGCGAGAGTCTCTTCTCGTCTGCTCTCGCCGTGGCCAAGGAAAGTGTCGCGAGAGCTGGTTGCCTTGGCTCCCTGTAGCTATAGCAGCCGCGGCGGTTAAGTATGCGGCGGCAGAAGCGGTGAGTGCGACACCCTCAGGGGGGCGGGGCCGGGGGTAACCGGGTGTAGGGGGTAGCGCTTGGGGAGGGGGCGCGGGGAAGGTTAGGTCGCGGGAGGAATGGACCTGAGTGTGACGTGTGGGGCAGGACCTGGGTCCTGTGGGTACAGGGACGCGGCGCCGGTCTGCTCTAGGGCACGCAGGGAGGGCTAGAGCTGCTGGGAGGTCCAGGGGGAGGGACCCGGGTGTAGTGGGGTTCAAGGGGCGCGGGCTGGAGCGTGGAGGGGTGTGTGTTGGGAGCAGGGTGTTTACGGAGACTCGGAACTGGATAAAGGGACCAGGCTACATTGGGAAAGAAGTGGGAAGAAATGGGGTACAGCGAGGAGGAGGGTATGTTGAATGAGAGCACAGAGGCTGGGCCCAGTTTTCTTTTCACTGGTTAGGGGGTGGAGGGAGGAGAAGGGATCAGATCTTTACAGATCCCCGGGCTCTGCCTGAGGCTGGTCGGGGACCGCGCGCCAGGATCTGAGTCCTACATGGCGTGGCGGGAATGGTGGCGTCCCAGACCGTCACTGCCTCCTTTCCCTCTTTCCGGAGAAATTCCCCACGGACACTCTGAGATGCGAAAGGGAAGTCCTGGTGAACTAGTATTAGTTGGGATGGTTCTTTTCGCTGAGAAACTACGAGTAGGATAATGAATGATTGCTACTCTAAAATAAAGCGCAGGGTAGGGGGGGCGGGAGAGAGCGATTCTTGAGAAGAAAAAAACACTAAGGTTGCTTCCTCTGAAGCGTATTGAGTTGGAAGAAGGGGGTGTGTGCTAAGCTTACGTTTCTTCCCAGACTCATTCAAGTGTACAATTTCTTTACGATGTGCTGATGAAATATATGCAAGGTAGTCAGGTTAGATGATATGGTGAAAAAATGTGGAATACGACACTTAAACCTTCCACAAATGTAACTAAAAAACCAATTTTTTTTTTTTTTTAATTGCAGCAGCAGGCTGAACACTAAATCTAGGGATGGTTTTAATTATTTGGATGTAAAACCTAGTGTTCCTAAAGTGTGCCTATCAAGCTAGTTGCCTTTTAAGAAATGAATTAAATTTTATTTTAGGAGACCGAACATGTTTTGAATGTCTCAATGTTGAAATAAAAGGTGTCTCTCAGGAGTTAAAATCACTGAGAGGGGAAAACATCTAGTCTTTGAGTCTTAAGGAGTGTTTTCTGGAAATAGGTGTGGACCACTTTTCTGGTTAACTGTTATTTGTAGTGAAAACAATGGCTTCAAGTCAGTCATAAAAATAATTTATTTCAATCGACAGATACGTTTTGTGATCATTTTTCTATCTTTTGTAAGTATAAATTTGAAAAGGATAACCTCTCGTGATTATATAACTGGATTTTTTCATGTTGAGGTTGACAAATGCATTAATTAGTATAATGGCTTTTTGGTTGGGCGCGGTGGCTCACGCCTGTAATCCTAGCACTTTGGGAGACGGAGGCGGGCGGATTGCTTGAGCTCAAGAGTTCGAGACCAGCCTGGCTAACATAGTGAAACCCCGTCTCCACTAAAAAAAATGCAAAAATTAGCCAGGCATGGTGGCGCGCGCCTGCAATCCCAGCTACTCGGAAAGCTGAGGCAGGAGAATCGTTTGAACCCGGGAGGCGGAGATTGCAGTAAGCCGAGATCACACCATTGCACTCCAGTCTGGGCGACAGAGCGAGACTCCATCTCAAAAAAAAAAAAAAAAAAAAAAAGAAAAAAAAAGGCTTTTAAAATCCTTCTTCAGCTGGTCTTGATGTGGTTAGTCACTGAACCCATTTATTTGATATATGTTAGAGTAAAACCTAATTTGTAATGTCAGCAGCTAAACTTTAAAATAGAAGTGCTTTTCTGAGGCAAGATAAAGCTTTGTGTGGTGGTTGAGTCCAAAAGATTTCTGCATGAATCCAATAACAAGCTCTACTGAACTCCTGTTATGTGTAAAGTACTGTGTAAGGCATTGCAGGGAAAAAAGATTAATTCATTTATCCACTTAATATTTATTGGGACCTATTTGTGTCTGATTGCCAAGCCTTCAGGATACAAATACAGGTAGAACTTGATCTCTGCCTTGGAATTACTCAGACCCTATGAGGGCAGACTGATAGAGAAAAAGATACTTAACAATGTAATAAGCACAATATATTAACATGAAAGTATGAGACAAGATTCTGCCCCTGAAGAGTTTTATATAGTAGTTGACAGGACAAAGAATTGTCTTTTTTTTTTTTTTTTGCAACAGGGTCTCACTGTGTTACTTAGGCTGGAATGCAGTGGCAAGATCATGGCTCACTGCAACTTCAACCTTCTGGGCTCCAACCATCCTCATACCTCTGTCTCCTGAATAGAGCTGAGACTACAGGTGAGGGCCACCATGCCCAGCTGATTTTTTTTTGGAGATGGGGTCTTGATATGTTGCCAGGCTGGTCTCAAACTCCTGGGCTCAAGTGATACTCCCGCCTCAGCCTCTCAAAAGTAAGAATTTTCTTTTCTTTTTTTTTTTGAGACAGGTTTTCACTCTGTTGCTCAGGCTGGAGTGCAGTGGTGTCATCACAGCTCACTGCTACCTCAACCTCCTGGGCCAAAGCTATCCTCCCACCTCAGCCTCCCGAGTAGATGGGACCACAGGTGCATGTATCCACGCCCAGTTAATTATTAAAATTTTTTTTTTAAAGCCGGGCGCGGTGGCTCAAGCCTGTAATCCCAGCACTTTGGGAGGCCGAGGCAGGTGGATCACGAGGTCAGGAGATCGAGACCATCCTGGCTAACATGGTGAAACCCCGTCTCTATTAAAAATACAAAAAACTAGCCGGGCGTGGTGGCGGGCGCCTGTAGTCCCAGCTACTCGGAGGCTGAGGCAGGAGAATGGCGTAAACCCGGGAGGCGGAGCTTGCAGTGAGCCGAGATCGCACCACTGCACTCCAGCCTGGGTGACACAGTGAGACTCTGTCTCAAAAAAAAAAAAAAAAAAAAAAAAAAATTTTTTTTTTTTAGAGACGAGGCCTTGCTATGTTGCCTAAGCTGATCTGGCTATGATACCCAGCAATCCTCCTGCCTTGGCAGCTTGGCTTCCCAAAGTGCTGGGATTACAGGCTTGAGCCACCATGCCCAGCCTAAGAGTTTTCAAAATTACAAAGTGTTAAGCAAACTCTAAACTGTGCTGCATTAGTGAAACACATAGTAAGTTTCTCAGAAGAGATAAAAGAATGGAAGTTTGAGAAGAAAATTCACTGGTCAGTTCATAAATTAAACCTTTTTTTTTTTTTTTTAAGACGCATTCTCTGTCGTCCAGGCTGGTGTGCAGTGGAGTAATCACGGCTCACTGCAGCCTCAGTCACCTGGGTTTAAGGAATCCTCTTGCTTTTCATCCTCTCCAAGAGCTGGGACTACAGGTGCTTGGCTAATTTTTGTACTTTTTCTAGAGACAGGATCTCCCTATGTTGATCTCGCGCACCTAGGCTCAAGTGAGCCTCCCTCCTCAGCCTCCCAAAGTGCTACGATTATAGGTGTGAGCCACCTCGCTGGTCCTATTAGTTTTTTTTTAGTACTCCTTTACTGTAAATGTAAATAAATATGGACCAGGCACAGCAGCCTCAGACCTGTAATCCCACCACTTTGGGAGGCTGAGGTGGGCGGATCACTTAAGGAGTTCGAGATCAGCCTGGGTAACATGGTGAAACACCGTCTCTACTAAAAATACAAAAATTAGCTGGGCATGGTGATGCCTGCCAGTAATTCCAGCCACTCGGGAGGCTGAGGCAGGAAAATCACTTGAACCCAGGAAGTAGAGGTTACAGTGAGCCGAAATCATGCCACTACACTCGAACGTAGGCAACAGAGCAAGATTCTGTCTTAAAATAAATCAATAAGTAAGTAAATAAATATTACAACAGTCTTAAGGCAATAATAATAATAGCTGACATTCATTGAGTGATTATTAATGTGCCAGGCACATTATCTCATTTTATTTTATAACAACACTCTGCTCTGCAGCTGGTACTAGTTACTTTAGTTTTAAAGAAAACTGAGGCTTAAAAAGTTCAGGAAGTTACCAAAGATTATTGAGCTAGTAAATGGTAGATTAGAGATTGGTGTCGGAAATTTATGTGATTCTAATATACTAAGAAAGATTTCTTTCTTTTGTAGGGAGAGAGGGAGTCTTGGTGTGGAGGAAGTGGGGAGAGGTTGCAGGTGGAATTGGCCGGGAGACCAGAATTCTGGGTGGGACTTGGAAGGTATAAATGGATAGGGGTATCTGTTTATTTATTCATATATTTTCTCCCTCAGATATTTACACTACATATGAGGAACTAATGTGAATGTTAGCATGATGCTAAATATGTGCATGATGCACCCAACCTGTTTGTTTTTTGAGACGGAGTTTTGCTTTTGTTCTCAGCCTCCCCAGTAGCTGGGATTATAGGCGCTCACCACCACACCCAGATAGTTATTTGTATTTTTAGTAGAGACAGGGTTTCACCATGTTGGGCAGGCTGGTCTCGAAGTCTTGACCTCAGATGATTGACCCGCTTCGGCCTCCCAAAGTAGGCATGAGCCACCACATCTGGCCCCCAAATTTTATATCTTTGTAAATGGCTTCTTTAAAAATCTGAGTGAGATTAGGTCTGTAATTCCAGCACTTTAGGAGGCTAAGGCAGGAGGATTGCTTGAGGCCAGGAGTTCAAGACCAGCCTGGCCAATGGAGTGAGACCCTATTTCTACTGATAAGAAAAAAAAAAAGAATCCCCCAAAACCTAAGGGAGAATGACAAATACCATTAATGAAGTATTGATAATCAGTTCTAGACTTATTAGAATGCTCAGAGGTCAACAGTCCATTCCATTCATTTTATATTGAGGAAACTAAAGCCTAGGGAACTTTCTTTTTTCTTTTTTTTCTTTTTCTTTTTTTTTGAGATGGAGTCTCGCTCTGTCGCCCAGGCTAGAGTGCAGTGGCACAATCTTGGCTTGGCTCACTACAACCTCCACCTCCCAGGTTCAAGCAATTCTCCTGTCTCAGCCTCCTGAGTAGCTGGGACTACAGGCGCCCACCACCACGACCGACTAATCATTGTATTTTCAGTAGAGACAGAGTTTCACCATATTGGTCAGGCTCGTCTCGAACTCCTTACCTCAAGTGATCTGCCCACCTTGGCCTCCCAAAGTACTGGGATTACAGGCGTGACCCACTGTGCCCGGCAAGCCTAGAGAACTTTCTTTTTTTTTTTTTTTTGAGACACAGTTTCGTACTTGTTTCCCAGGCTGGAGTGTAATGGTGCGATCTCGGCTCGCTGCAACCTCCGGCCCTCGGGTTCAAGCGATTCTCCTGCCTCAGCCCCCCGAGTAGCTGGAATTACAGGCATGCACCACCACGTCCGGCTAATTTTGTATTTTTAGTAGAGACGGGGTTTCTCATGTTGGTCACGCTGGTCTCGAACTCCCGACCTCAGGTGATTCACCCGCCTCGGCCTCCCAAAGTGCTGGGATTACAGGTGTGAGCCACCGTGCCTGGCCGCCTAGAGAACTTTTAAATGACCTACCCAAAGTCACATAGCTGCAATGTCCCAGATGTCCTGGTTTCCAGTTAACTGTTCCTTATACTGTACCACATTGCCAAGTTATATTTAATAATTACTATAGAGTTATAGATGCCCTCAGCTAATTTTGGGAAACCAGTTTTGTCAAGAGGCTATTTACTGATAGATGATAGAATACAAACTGATTACTTGTTTACCTTAAACTGTACTTATACTTCCTACTTGTACTAAGGATAAGTGATTCAGGTGTTTTATTTAGGTGCTTCCTATATTTGGTTTGCTATATTACTGTTTAATTTTTCTGTCTTCAGCTGCACTGCTGGGGCATTTAATAAATGCTTCTCTGATTTAGAAAAAAGTGGAAGAGTACAATTGCATTATAACACATATTAGGCTGAGTGTGGTGGCTAACGCCTATAATCCCAGCACTTTGGAGCCCACAAGTTCGAGACCATCCTGGGTATGGCAAAATAGAGAAACCCTGTCTCTACAAAAAAATTTAAAAATTTAGCCAGGATGTGGTGGCATGCACCTGTAATCCCAGCTACTTAGGAGGCTGAGGCAAGAGGATCACTTGAGCCTGGGAAGTTGAGGCTGTAGTGAGCCATGATCCCACCACTGCACTCCAGACTGGGTGACTGACAGACACTGTGTCTCAAAGAAAAGAAAAAAAGAAATACGTGCAGTTTTGTTTTGTTTTGGTTTTTTGAGATTAGTCTTGCTTCATCGCCCAGGCTGGAGTGCAACCTCCACCTCCTGGGTTCAAGTGATTCTCATGCTTCAGCCTCCCGGTAGCTGGGACTACAGGCACACCCCACCATACCCAGATAATTTTTGTATTTTTAGTAGAGACAGGGTTTCACCATGTTGTCTAGGCTGGTCTCAAACTCCTGACCTCAGGTGATCTGCCTGTCTCGCCTCCCAAAGTGCAGGGATTACAGGTGTAAGCCACCTGCCTGGCCTCTACCAAAAAAAATTTTTTTTTTTTTGAGATGGAGTCTCGCTCTGTCGCCCAGGCAAGAGTGCAGTGTCATAATCTCAGTTCACTGCAACCTCTGCCCCCAGGTTCAAGCGATTAGCCTGCCTCAGCCTCCTGAGTAGCTGAGATTACAGGCGCCAGCTACCAGGCCTGGCTAATTTTTTTTTTTTTTTTTTTTTGAGATGGAGTCACGCTCTGTGACCCAGGCTGGAGTGCAGTGGCGCAATCGCAGTTCACTGCAACCTCTGCCTCCTGGGTCAAGCGATTGTCCTTCCTCAGCCTCCCAAGTAGTTGGGATTACAGGCGTGAGCCACCATGCCCAGCTAATTTTTGTACTGTTAGTAGAGAGGGAGTTTCACCATGTTGGCCAGACTGGTCTTAAAATTCTGACCTCAGGCGATCCCTCCTGCCTCATCCTCCCAGAGTGCTGGGATTATAGGCGTGAGCCACTGTGCCCGGCCCTGGCTAATTTTTTACCAAAAAATTTTAAAAATTAGCTGGGTCTGGCAGCATGCACCTATAGTCCTGGCTACTTGAGGGGCTGAGGCAGGAAGATCACTTGAGCCCTGGTATTTGAGGTTGCAGTCAGCTAAATCATGCCACTACACTCCAGCCTGGATGTCAGAGTGAGAGTGAGACCCTGCTGCTAAAAAGAGAAGACAGGTGATCTCATTTTATTTATTTATTTTTATTTATTAATGTTTTGAGATGGAGTCTCGCTGTGTCACCCAGGCTGGAGTGCAGTGGCACAACTCGGTTCACTGCAACCTCCGCCTCCCCAGTTCAAGCAATTTTCCGGCCTCAGCCTCCTGAGTAGCTGGGATTACAGGCACCTGCCACCAAGCCCGGCTAATTTTTGTATTTTTAGTAGAGATGGGGTTTCACCATGTCAGCCAGGCTGGTCTCAAACTCCTGACCTCAGATGATCCGTCCACCTTGCACTCCCGAAGTGCTGAGATTACAGGTGCGAACCACTGCCTTATTTTTATTTCTTGAGACAGGGTCTTACTTTGTCGCCTAGGCTGGAGTGCAGTTGTGCAATCACAGCTTACTGTAGACTTTACCCCCTGGACTCAAACAATCCTCTCACCTCAGCCTCCCGAGTAGCTGGAACTACAGATGTGCACCACCATGCCCAGCTAATTTTAAAAAAGTGTTTTTCACCCTGCCCTCTCAACAAAGCTTTTCCTGACTCTGCTAGGAACCAGGAAGAGAAAGCCTAATCTTTAATTTTTTTGAGGAGATGAGGTCTCACTATATTGCCCAGGCTGATCTTGAACTCCTGAGCTCAAGCAATTTTTCCACCTCAGCCCTCCAAAGTGCTGGGATTACAGGTATGAGCCACTGCACCTGGCCAAGTGATTTCATTTTAAATTTCCATTTATTTGATATGAAGTTGAACATTTTCCATATTTATTATTATTTTTTATTTATTTTATTTATTATTATTATTTTTAGACAGAGTCTGTCTCTGTTGCCCAGGCTGGAGTGCAGTGGCATGATCTCAGCTCACTGCAACTTCTGCCTCCTGGGTTCAAGTGATTCTCCTGCCTCAGCCTCCCAAGTAACTGGGATTACAGGCATGTGCCACCATAGTCGGCTAATTTATATTTGTTGTTGTTGAGACGGGGTTTCTCTCTTGTTGCCCAGGGTGGAGTGCAATGGCGCAATGGCGCGATCTCGGCTCACCATAACCTCTACCTCCTGGTTTGAAGCAATTCTCCTGCCTCAGCTTCCTGAGTAGCTGGGATTACAGGTGTGCGCCACCACGCCCGGCTAATTTTGTATTTTTAGTAGAGACGGGTTTCTCCATGTTGGTCAGGCTGGTCTCGAACTCCCGACCTTAGGTGATCTGCCCTCCTTGGCCTCCCAAAGTGCTGAGATTACAGGTGTGAGCCACTATGCCCGGCCTAACATCTTTTTATTTCTTTTTTGGCTGTATTTCTTTCAGTGGAATTGCTTATTCTTTGCTTATTTTGTAACTGGGCTTTTTTCTTCCCATTCTACCCCTCCCTGCTCCCTGGGCCCATTTCAGTTTTTCTTTTTGTATCAAAGCTACATTTATTCTCTGAAAACATTTTTTTAAGTTTTTTTTTTTTTTTTTTGAGACAGAGTCTCGTTCTGTTGTCAAGGTTGGAGTGCAGTGGTGTGAGCTCAGCTCGCTGTAGTCTCTGCCTCCCAGGTTCAAATGGTTCTTGTGCCTCAGCCTCCTGAAGAGGCAAGATTACAGGCACCTGCCACCACGCCCAGATAATTTTTGTATTTTTTTTAATAATTTAATTTAATTTTAAGTTCCTGGATACACATGCAGGATGTGCAGGCTTGTTACATAAATGTGTGCCATGGTGATTTGCTGTACCTATTAACTCATCACCTAGGTATTAAGCCTTGCATACATTAGCTGTTTATCCTGATGCTCTCCCCACCCCCGCACAGGCCCTAGTGTGTGTTGTTCTCTTCCCTGTGTCCATGTATTTTCATTGTTTAGCTCCCACTTTTAAGTGAAAACATGCGGTATTTGGTTTTCTGTTCCTGTGTTAGTTTGCTGAGGATACATGAACTTGAAGTAATTTTTTTTTTTTTTGGAGATGGAGTCTCGCTGTTGCCTAGGCTGGAGTGCAGTGGCGCAATCTCGGCTCACTGCAGCCTCCGCCTCCTGGGTTCAAGCAGTTCTCCTGCCTCAGCCTCCCAAGTAGCTGGGATTACAGGAACCTGCCACTACCCCCGGCCAATTTTGTATTTTTAGTAGAGACAGGGTTTCACCATGTTTGCCAGGCTGGTCTCGAACTCCTGGCCTCAAGTGATCCTCTTGCCTTGGCCTTCCAATGTGCTGGGATTACAGGTGTGAGCCAGTGTGCTGGGCCTTTTTTTTTGGAGAGAGATCTCTTTGTTGCCCAGGCTGGAGTGATTTCGCTCACTACAGCCTCAATTTCCCAAGCTCAGGTGATCATCCCACCTCAACCTCCCGAGTAGCTGGGACCACAGTGTGAGCCATCATGACCAGCTAATTTTTGTATTTTTTGTAGAAACAGAGTTTTGCTATGTTGCCCAGGCTGTTCTGGAATTCCTGACCTCAAGCAATCTGCCTACCTCAGCTTTGCAGAGTGCTGGGATTACAGGTGTGAGCCACTATGCTCGGCTTTATTTTTAAAAATATATGTATTTTTTTGTGGGTATATAGTAGGTGTGTATATTTATTGGGTACATGAGATGTTTTGATATGGGCATGCATTGCGTAATAATCACATCATGTAAAATGGGGAATTTATCCCCTCAGCATTCATTATTTGTGTTATGAACAATTATAGTTATTTTAAAATGTACAATTAAATTATTGACTTACAAATTATTAAGCATTTGTGCTATCAAATACTCCCTCTTACTCATTCTTTCTATTTTTTTTTTTTTTTTTTGAGATAGTCTCGCTCTGTTGCCCAGACTGGAGTGCAGTGGTGTGATCTCGGCTCACTGCAACCTCTGCCTCCCGGGTTGAAGCGATTCTTGTCCCTCAGCCTCCCAAGTAGTTGGGATTACAGGTGGGTACCACCATGCCCAGCTAATTTTTGTATTTTTTAGTAGAGACAGGGTTTCACCATGTTGGCCAGGCTAGTTTTAAACTCCTGGCCTCAACTGATCTGTTGCCTTGGCCTCCTAAAGCGATGGGATTACAGAGGTAAGCCACCACACCCAGCCTTTCTATTTTTTTTTTGGTACCCATTAACTGTGCACACCTCTCTTCACTTTTCTTTTGACTAATAGGAACTCTGTCTATGTATCCCTGTATTTTTAACACATGTCGCACATATTTTCTACAATCTGTTGCATCATCTATAGTGTCTGTTGATGTGCTAAAATTTCATAACTATCTTTTTTCTTTTTTTTTTTTTTTTTTTTATATTGAGTCTCGCTCTGTCGCCCAGGCTGGAGTGCAGTGGCGCGATCTCGGCTCACTGCAAGCTCCGCCTCCCGGGCTTACGCCATTCTCCCGCCTCAGCCTCCCGAGTAGCTGGGACTACAGGCGCCCGCCATCTCGCCCGGCTAGTTTTTTTTTTGTATTTTTAGTAGAGACGGGGTTTCACCGTGTTAGCCAGGATGGTCTCAATCTGCTGACCTCGTGATCCACCCGTCTCGGCCTCCCAAAGCGCTGGGATTACAGGCTTGAGCCACCGCGCCCGGCCAACTATCTTTTTTCTTAATGGTTTCTGGGTTTTGAGGCTTGCTTAAGAAGGCTCTCTCCGGGGCCGGGCGCGGTGGCTCAAGCCTGTAATCCCAGCACTTTGGGAGGCCGAGACGGGCGGATCACGAGGTCAGGAGATCGAGACCATCCTGGCTAACCCGGTGAAACCCCGTCTCTACTAAAAAATACAAAAAACTAGCCGGGCGAGGTGGTGGGCGCCTGTAGTCCCAGCTACTCGGGAGGCTGAGGCAGGAGAATGGCGTGAACCCGGGAGGCGGAGCTTGCAGTGAGCTGAGATCCGGCCACTGCTCTCCAGCCTGGGCGACAGAGCCAGACTCCGTCTCAAAAAAAAAAAAAAAGAAGGCTCTCTCCATACCAAAATTATAAAAATATTTTATATTCGAACTCTTTACTAGCTTAACATATTTAGCCCTTTAATTGATTTGGAATTTATTTTTATATGTTTTTGGAGGTACTCTTTTTCTCCACAAATATGTAACTGACCTAAGCCTATTTGTTGAATATCCTGTCTTTAATGATATTAAATCTTGTCTTCATCATATTCTCAATTGCCGTATATTCACCATGTGTGTGTGTATGTATGTATGCCTGTGTTTCCTTTTTTTTGTTTGTTTTTTGGAGATGGAGTCTCACTTTTGTTGCCCAGGCTGGAGTGCAATGGTGTGATCTCGGCTCACTGCAACATCCGCCACCAGGGTTCAAGTGATTCTCTGCCTCAGCCTCTGGAGTAGCTGGGACTACAGGTGCATGCCACTACACCTGGCTAATTTAATGTAATTTTAGTAGAGACGGGGTTTCACCATGTTGGCCATGCTGGTCTCAAACCCCGGACCTCAAGTGATCCATCCGCCTTGGCCTCCCAAAGTGCTGGGATTACAGGTACGAGTCACTGCGCCCGGCCTGCATGTGTTTACTTTTGAATATCTCTGTTCTTTTCAGTTGTTTATTCCTGGGCCGATACCATACAGTTTTTTTGTTTGTTTTTTGAGACAGGTATCACCCAGGCTGGAGTGCAGTGGTGTGATACTGGCTCACTGCAGCTTTGACCTCCTGGGCTCAAATGATCCTTCCACTTTAGCCTCCGCAGTAGCTGGAATTACATGTGTGTGGCTCCATGTGTGACTAATTTTTGTATTTTTGGTAGAGATGAGGTTTCTCCATGGCCTAGCTGGTCTTGAACTCGTGGCCTCAAGTGATCTGTCCTCAGCCTCCCATAGTGCTAGGATTACAGGTGTGAGCCACTAAATCCTTTTGTTAATTATATGTTTTTTATTCTTTTGGTTTTTTTTTTTTTTTTTTTTTTTGAGACAGAGTCCTGCTCTGTCACCTAGGCTGGAGTGCAGTGGCGCAATCTCGGCTCAACTGTAACCTTCGCCTTCTGGATTCAAGTGATTCTTCCCTCTCAGCCTTCTGAGTAGCTGGGATTACAGGTACGCGCTATCACGCCCAGCTAATTTTTTGTATTCTTAGTAGAGACAGAGTTTCACCATGTTGGCCAGGCTGGTCTCAAACTACTGGCCTCAAATGGTCAGCCTGCCTCAGCCTCCCAAAGTTTTGGTGTGAGCCACCATGCCCAGCCCTTTTGGGTTTTCAAGATAGTCATATTTCTAACTGTTCATGTCTTTGCCTATCTTTGTTATGGCATGTGCAATTTTTTTTCTTATTTTGGCATGTTTTAAATCTCTTTGTAGTAAAAATATTCTTTTTTTTGGTGGGAGTGACAGGGTCTCAAAAAAAGAAGAGGGTGGTAGGCTGGGTGCAGTGGCTCACGCCTGTAACCCCAGCACTTTGGGAGACCGAGGCGGGTGGATCACCTGAGGTCAGGAGTTCAAGACCAGCCTGGCCAACATGGTGAAACCCCATCTCGACTGAAAATGCAAAAATTAGCTGGGCGTGGTGGCGTACACCTGTAGTCCCAGCTATTCTGGACACTGAGGCAGGAGAATTGCTTGAACCCAGGAGGCGGAGGTTGCAGTGAGCAGAGATCACACCACTATACTCCAGCCTGGGTAACAGAGCGAGACTCCATCTCCAAAAAACAAAAAGAGGCTGGAGTGCAGTGGCACGATCACCACTCACTACAGCTTTGACCTTCTGGGCTTAAGCAATCCTCCCATCTCAGCCTCCTGAGTAGCTGGGACCAGAGGCATGTACCACCATGCCTGGCTAATTCTTTGTATTTCTTGTAGAGACGGGGCCTCACCATGTTGCCAAGGCTGGTCTCAAACTCTTGAGCTCAAGTCATTCTCCTGTCTTGGCCTCCCAAAGTGCTGAGATAACAGGTGTATGCCACCACGCCCAGCCAAATATATTCTTTTTTTTTTTTTTTTGAGATTGTGTCTCACTCTGTCTCCCAGGCTAGAGTGCTTTGGTAAGATCTCTGCTCATTGCAACCTCCGCCTCCTGGGTTCAAGGATTTTCCTGCCTCAGCTTCCCGAGTAAGTGGGGTTCAGGCATGCACCACCATGCCCCGCTTGTTTTTGCATTTTTAGTAGAGACTGGGTTTTGCCATGTTGGCCAGGCTAGTCTCGATCTCCTGATCTTGGTGATGTGCCGGCCTCGGCCTCTGTAAGTGCTGGGATTACAGCCATGAGCCACATCACTTGGCCTTCAAATATATTCTTTATCATATAGCTGGCAATGGTTTTCTAGTTTGCTGTTTACTTTTAGGGGAAATCTCTTGACTATCAGTGGGTAAAACACTTAGAATAGGCTGTTATAATGCTTGTAATATCTTGACATGAGGAAAATTCTAGGATGGTTAGAATTTGTAAAATCAAGTCTGTTGAATAAATTTATGAATTAAAACAAGGGGGAAAAGCCTACTTTTGGGTACAAATGTGATTTGACTATAAAATTCTGTATTTAATGTTTTTTATAGTTATGTGCCATCTGAGAGGGGTTGCGCTTAAAATTGGGGAGAAGCTAACTCAATAAAATTGATCAGATTAAAAATCCTCAATAGTATATGTAAATAATAACTGTATCTGATATTTAATTATACATATAGGATAAACTGGGTTTTCTGTCTATCTATGTTGTTTTATTTTATTTTTAAGACAGGGTCTAATGCTTTCCCAGGTGGGAGTGCAGTGGTGGGATCTCAACTCACTGCAGCTTCAACCTCACTGGGCTCAAGTGATCCTCCTGCCTCAGCCTCCTGAGTAGCTGGGACTGTAGGTGCACACCACTGTGCCTGGCTAGTTTTTTTGTATTTTTCATAGAGATGAGTTGTCACTGTGTTGTGTAGCCTGGTTTGGAACTCATGAGGTCAAGTGATCTGCCTGCTTCGCTCCCAAATTGCTGGGACTTACAGGTATGAGCCACTGCACCTGGTCTGTTTTATTTTATTTTTATTACTATTTTTTTGAGATGGAGTCTCGCTCTGTTGCCTAGACAGAGTGCAGTAGTGCGATCTCTACTCACTGCAACCTCCGCCTCCCAGGTTCAAGCGATTCTCCTGCCTCAGCCTCCTAAGTAGCTGGGATTACAGGTGCCTGCCACCTTGCCCAGCTAATTTTTGTATTTTTTTTTTTTTAGTAGAGATGGGGTTTCACCCTGTCGACCGATCTGGTCTCGAACTCCTGACCTTAAGTAATGCACCCGCCTCGGCCTCCCAGCGTGCTGGGATTACAGGTGTGAGCTACTGGGCCCAGCCTATTTTTTATTCATTCATTCATTCATTCATTCATTCATTCATTCATTCTAGATCTGGGTTCTCACTGTGTTGCCCAGGCTGGCCTGGAACTCCTGCACTCAAGCTGTCCTCCCACCTTAGCCTTCCAAGTAGCTGAGCTTATAGATAGGAGCTACCATACCTTGTACTTCACTAAGGTTTTTAATTTAGTTTATCAATATTAAAAAATATGGACACATTTTTAATATTTAATGAGAAGTAGTAGAAAAATTGAATTCACTTTAAGGCTTACTTTTCTATCTTTTTCTCCCAGAGAGTATATTTGTAGAAAAACTTACCCAAATTTTGCTTAGTTTCAGGGATAATTTCATATAATAAATTTGTGAATTATTTTATTTTTATGGCTTATATCAGGCACATACATGAATATTTATATATTCAGGAGGTATGATGGTAGAATGTACAAAAATGTTTTTTAAAAAACTCACTCTTCTAGAATTTTTCTTATTTCTTTCAGTTTGTCTGTATAAATATTCTCTATAGATAACTGACTTTTAAGGAAAAGCTGTTATATTCGTTACACAACTTGTTGCAAATAGGAAATCTAGCCCTATTATTGTTGGTATGAAACTAACAAGCTTTTCTGTAACCCATATTTTAGTGTTTTGGCGCTGTATGGTAGCAATACCTTCCCGTGCCATGTTGAAAGCAAGAAACATGTTTCTAAAAGCACATTTTTTAAAAATAGCATTTGAGTTTTTAAATGAAAACAGAAGCCAAGGTAAGCCTATATTGTATTCTTGCAAAATACATTTTTGTTTTCTTGTGACCTGTGTCATTTTTTCTAGGATATTTGAAAGTTTCTTTTTTTCTTTCTTTCTTTCTTTCTTTCTTTTTTTTTTTTTTTGTGAGGCAGAACTGTCTCAGAAAAGTGAAAGATGTCAGTTCTTGCTCTGTGACCCAGGCTACAGTGCAGTGGTGCGAACTTGGCTCACTGCAGCCTCTGCCTCCTGGGTTCAAGTGATTCTCCCACTTCATCCTCCCAGGTAGCTGGGACTACAGGTGTCTGCCACCATGTCCAGCTAATTTTTGTAATTTTAGTACAGTTGGGGTTTCACCATGTTGGCCAGGCTGGTCTTGAACTCCTGACCTGGAGTGATCCGCCCACCTCAGCCTCCCAAAATGCTGGGATTACAGTACAGGTGTGAGCCACTGTGCCTGGCTAAAAGTTTCTGATATAAAGCTGGCAGGAAGTGAGTGACAATTATTAAGTCTTGGAAGAAAAATTTTTAATTTTCTCCTGAGAAGAAATTTCTGAAGAAACATCTTGTAGATAATGTAGTTTCACAGTAAAGTTTTTTTATTTTTATTTTTTTTATTTGAGGCAGAGCCTTGTTCTGTCACCCAGGCTGGAGTGCAGTGGTGCGATCTCAGCTCACTGCAGCCTCTGCCTCCCGGGTTAAAGCAATTCTCATGCCTCAGCCTCCTGAGTAGCTGGGATTACAGGCGTGTGCCACCACACCTAGCTACTTTTTTTTTTTTTTTTTTTTTTTTTTGGAGACAGGGTCTTGCTCTATCACCAAGGCTGGAGTACAGTAGCATGATTTTGGCTCACTGCAACCTCCACTTCCCAGGTTTAAGCAGTTCTCCTGCTTTAGCCTCCTGAATAGCTGGGGTTACAGGCACATGCCACAACACCCTGCTAATTTTTTTTTTTTTTTTTTTTGTGACAGAGTCTCGCTCTGTAGCGAGGCTGGAGTGCAGTGGTGCGATCTCGGCTCACTGCAACCTCCGCTTCCCAGGCTCAAGTGCTTCTCCTTCCTCAGCCTCCTGAGTAGCTGGGATTATAGGTGCCTGCCACCATGCCCAGCTAATTTTTGTATTTTTAGTAGAGATGGGGTTTCACCGTGTTGGCCAGGATGGTCTCGATCTCCTGACCTCGTGATCCGCCCACCTCTGCCTCCCAAAGTGCTGGGATTACAGACAGGAGCCACCGTGCCCGGCAATTTTTGTATTTTAAGTAAAGACAGGGTTTCACTGTGTTGGCCAGGCTGATTTTGAACTCCTGACCTCAAGTGATTCGCCCACCTCGGCCTCCCAAAGTACTGGGATTACAGGCGTGAGCCACCGCACCTGGCCTCGTGGTAAAGTTTATATAGAAAAATGCATTCTCGGCCGGGCGCGGTGGCTCACGCCTGTAATCCCTGCACTTTGGGAGGCCGAGGCGGGCGGATCACGAGGTCAGGAGATCGAGACCATCCTGGCTAACAAGGTGAAACCCCGTCTCTACTAAAATACAAAAAAAATTAGCCGGGCGCGGTGGCGGGCGCCTGTAGTCCCAGCTACTCGGGAGGCTGAGGCAGGAGAATGGCGCGAACCCGGGAGGCGGAGCTTGCAGTGAGCCGAGATGGTGCCACTGCACTCCAGCCTGGGGGACAGAGTGAAGACTCCGCCTCAAAAAAAAAAAAAAAAAAAAGAAAAATGCATTCTCTGTGGAAACAGAACTTATTTGTGTGCCATTGTTTCATTTCTGACCTGGGCTCAGCTTTTATTTCTCTGTGCAGATCCATTTCCTTTGGTGGTACATCCTGTCTTGGATGTTGACCCCAGTCAGAGCTGTATAGTGCCAAAATAAGATAAGTTCTTTGGTTCTTTTTTGCCATTTCTTTCAACTCCTTATTTATCTTTACTCATGGTCATTGAAGATCAGAAGGGTATTTATGAACAGATGGGAATTCTGTGTGTTTCTTCAGTGTTAGTGGAACACCAGGGAGAGGCAATATCATTTTAGTATTGGATTTTCACCTTTCCTGATGCCCCCTAGGTCTAAGGAAACATCAAGCTTATTTTACAGACTTGATATAAGAAACTTCATAATTACCAAATTAAGCTTTAGACACCTCAGTGTTTTAGAGTACTTACTGATATCTATAATACATATTCCTGGGGCCTATGCCTTTCCATATAAATTTTACTTATTTTTTGAGACAGAAGTCTCACTTGGCCCTCCCAGCTGGAGTGCAGTGCCACAATCTTGGCTCACTGCCATCTCCACCTCCCCGGTTCAAGTGATCCTTCCACCTCAGCCTCCTGTGTAGCTGGGACTACAGACACGCGCTAGCATGCCCTGCTAATTTTTTATATTTTTAGTAGAGACTGGGTTTCATCATGTTTGCTAGGCTGGTCTCGAACTCCTGGGCTCAAATGATCCGCCTGCCTCGGCCTTCCAAAGTGCTGGGATTACAGGCATGAGCCACCAAGCCTGGCCAAATTACTCAATATTTTTGAACCTCACTTCCCTTATCTGTGAGATTAGGATAATAGTAACCTACCTGAACAAATTAAATGAAGTGATAGATGTCAGTTCTTAGCACAGTAGCCATAATGTTATAGGGACTCTAAATTTCAGTTTTCTTTTTCCTTTCCTTGAACTGTTTTAAGTTTTAAAAGATAGTGATTATAAAATTACTTTTTAAGTGTATACAGTTATTTCAAATATTGTTCATGTTTGTGTTAAAAACAGTCAAACTCATTTTGGTTATGTTGGTATTATAAGAGGGAAATGTAGGGAAATGAGACAATGGAGAAAATCTGAATAACTGTTTCTTTTTGTTTGTTTGATTTTTTTGAGATGGAATCTCGCTCTGTTGCCCAGGCTGGAATGCAGTGGCATGAACTCAGCTCACTGCAACCTCTGCCTCCTGGGTTCAAGCGATTCTTCTCCCTCAGCCCCTGGAGTAGCTGGGACTACAGGCATGTGCCACCACGTCCGGCTAATTTTTGTATTTTTGGTAGAGACAGGGTTTCACCATATTGCCCAGGCTGGTCTTGAACTCCTGACTTCATAATCCACCCGCCTCGGCCTCCCAAGGTGCTGGGATTACAGGCGTGAGCCACCGCACCCGGCCAAGTCTGAATAACTTTTGTTGAGCAATACCGTGTGGCAGGAGCTAGGCTTAACACTTCGCACACAGCAACTCATTTAATCCTTACCACTCAGTTAAGCACATTTCTTCCTCTGAAGGATTACTTCTTAGTTTTTTTTTTTTTTTGAGATGGAATCTTGCTCTGTCTCCCAGGCTGGGGTGCAGTGGCATGATCTCGGCTCACTGCAACCTCCATCTCCTGGGTTCAAGTAATTCTCGTGCCTCAGCCTCCCATGCAGCTGGGATTACAGCATATGCCACCATCCCCGGGAAACTTTTTGCATTTTCAGTGGATACAGGGTTTTACCATGTTAGCCAGGGTGATCTTGAACTCCTGAGCTCGGGCTCTCCATCCTCCTCGAGCTCCCAAAATGCTGGGATTACAGGTATGAGCCACAGCATCTGGCCTACTTCTTAGTTTTTAAAATTGAAGTTTTCTTACTTCCACCCTTTTGAATAATAAGCCTCAGGAATGGGGCCCTTAATAACTTAATGCAGACTTCAAACTTTGTATAGAATATAACAAATTATTAATGACTATTTTATTTCTAAGCTACCATCTTTAGTATTTGGAAGCTATGTTCTTTAGGCTAAGTCTTTTTTTTTCTTTCTTTCTTTCTTTTTTTTTTTTAAGCAAACTAGTAATGATATTTACTTTTTGTGGAAACCATGTCTCACTGTCCCCCAAGCTGGAGTGCAATGGCGGGATTATGGCTCACTGCAGCCTCCACCTCCTGGACTCAATTGGTCCTCCTGAGTAGTTGGGACTACAGGTGCATGCCACCACACCTGGCTAATTTTTGTATTTTTTGTAGAGATGGGGTTTCACCATGTTGCCCAGGCTGGTCTCAAACTCTTGGGCTCAAACTATCCTCCTGCCTTGGCCTCCCAAAGTGCTGGGATTACAGGCATGAACCACTGTGTCTGGTCAATATTTACTTTCTAATTCCTGCCTTTAGAAATATATTAGCTGCCCTGAATATATTAGGTTTTTCAGTTGTATGAAACTGTTCAGTTAGGAGTAATGAATTTGATGTCTATTAGTCCTTTTCTTATTTATTTATTTTGAGATGGAGTCTTGCTCTGTTGCCCAGGCTGGAGTGCAGTGGCGCGATCTTGGCTCACTGCAAGCTCTGCCTCCCGGGTTCACACCATTCTCCTGCCTCAGCCTCCCGAATAGCTGGGACTACAGGTGCCCGCCACCACGCCCGGCTAATTTTTTTGTATTTTTAGTAGAGATGGGGTTTCACTGTGTTGACCAGGATGGTCTCAATCTCCTGACCTCGTGATCCGCTTGCCTCAGCCTCCCAAAGTGCTGGGATTACAGGCATGAGCCCCTGCACCTGGCGCCTATTAGTCCTTTTCAACAAATATCACCAGTAAGGCTTGAATTGTTTTTTGAAATGAGAAAAGCAGCAGATTGTTTATTTGAATTTGAATGTAGAGTGTTTGTCACTCAACACCTTAATACTGATCAGGCTAAGAGATGGGCTCTTCCTATGTTGCCCAGGCTGTACTCAACTCCTAGGCTCAAGTAATTCCTTCCCACCTCAGCCTCCTGAATGGCTGGGACTACAGGTGAGCAGCATCACACCCCACTTTGTGTTTTGATTAGTTCTCTTTACTTTTTTTTTAATCGTGGTAAAATAACATAATATTTATCATCTTAACCATTTTAAGTGTACAGTTCAATAGTGTTGCATACGTTCACATTGTTGTGCAACCACTCTCCAGCACTGTGTCTCATCTGTTTTTTTTTTTGAGACATCCTCACTTTGCCGCCCAGGCTGGAGTACGGTGGGGTGATCTCAGCTCACTGCAACCTCTGCCTCCTGGGTTCAAGCGATTCTCCTACCTCACCCTGCCGAGTGGCTGGAATTACAGTCCTGTACCACCACGCCTGGCTAATTTTTGTATTTTTAGTAAAGACAGGGTTTCACCATGTTGGCTAGGCTGGTCTTGAACTCCTGATGTTGGGTGATCCGCCCATCTTGGCCTCCAAAAATGCTGGGATTACAGGTGTGTGCCACCACACCTGGTCACCCTGTTTCATCTCCAAATCCATTAAACTGAGACTCTAAATCCATTAAACAAGCCCCCCATTCCTCCTTCCCCAAAGTGCCTAGCCACCACCATCCAACTTTCTGTTTCAGTGAATTTGACTATTCTTCATGACTCATATAATGGAGTCATTGAGTATTTGTCCTTTTGTGACTGGCTTATTTCAGTTAGTAAAATGTCCTCAAGTTCATCTGTGTTGTAGCATGTGTCAGATTTTCCTTCCTTTTTAAGGCTGAATCAGTTATATGTGTGTACTACATTTGCTTACCCGTTCTCTTAGGTGGCTCCTACCTGTTGTCTATTGTGAATAATGCTGCTATGAACATGGGTATACAGTTATCTCTTTATTTATTTTTTGAGATAGAATCTTGCTCTGTTGCCCAGGCTGGAATGCAGTGGCATAATCATGACTCACTGCAGTCTTGATCATCTGGGCCCAAGTGGTCCTCTCACCTCAGTTTCCAAGTAGCTGGGACTACAGGCACACGCCACCACATCCACTAATTAAAAAAAAAATTGGCCAGGTGTGGTGGCTCACACCTGTAATCCCAGCACTTTGGGAGGCCAAAGTGGGTGGATCATGAGGTCAGGAGATCGAGACCATCCTGGCTAACATGGTGAAACCCCATCTCTACTAAAAATAAAAAAAATTAGCCAGGTGTAGTGGTGGGCGCCTGTAGTCCCAGTGAGTCGTGAAGCCAGCTGGACTTCCTGGGTTGAGTGGGGACTTGGAGAACTTTTCTGTCTAGCTAGAGGATTGTAAACACAGCAATCAGCACTCTGTGTTTAGCTGAAGGATTGTAAATGCACCAATCAGCACTCTGTAAAAATGCACCAATCAGCACTCTGTGTCTAGCTAAAGGATTGTAAATATGTCAACACTCTGTAAAAATGGACCAATCAGCACTCTGTAAAATGGACCAATCAGCAGGACGTGGGCAGAGACAAATAAGGGAATAAAAGCTGGCCACCCCAGCCAGCAGTGGCAACCCACTTGGGTCCCCTTCCGTGCTGTGGAAGCGTTGTTCTTTCGCTCTTCACAATAAATCTTGCAGCTGCTCACTCTTTGGGTCCATGCCACCTTTAAGAGCTGTAACACCGTGAAGATCTGTGGCTTCATTCTTGAAGTCAGCGAGACCAAGAACCCCCTGGAAGGAACCAACTCTGGACATACCAGCTACTTGGGAGGCTGAGGCAGGAGAATGGCATGAACCAGGGAGGTGGAGCTTGCAGTGAGCCAACATTGCACCACTGCACTGTAGTCTGGGCAACAGTGTGAGACTCTTATCTCAAAAAAAAAAAAAAAAAAATTTGTGGAGCTGGAGTCTAACTATGTTGCCCAGCCTTGTCTCAAACTCCTGAGATCAAGCAATCCTCCTGCGTCAGCCTCCCAAAATGCTGGGATTACTGGTGTGAGCCAATGTGCTTGGTGAGTTAGCTCTTTGAGAGCATACTTTCAATTCTTTTGGATATGTAACCAAAAGTAGAATTGCTGGATCATATGTAATTTTATTTTAATTTTGAAGAATTATCATACTATTTTTCATACTGGCTATTTACCATTTCACATTCTTACCATTGTGCACAAGGTTACTAATTTCTCCACGTCCTTGCCAACACTGTTTTTTGTTTTGTTTTTGTTTTTGTTTTTGTTTTTTGTGTGTGTGTGTGTGTGTGTGTGTGTTTTTGAGATGGAGTCTTGCTCTGTCGCCCAGGCTGCAGTCAGTGGTGTGATCTCGGCTCACTGCAACCTCCGCTTCCTGGGTTCAAGCGATTCTTCTACCTCAGCCTCCCAAGTAGCTGGGACTACAGGTGCGCAACACCACACCTGGCTAATTTGTATATTTTTAGTACAGACGGGGTTTCACCACATTGGCCAGGCTGGTCTCGAACTCCTGAGCTCATGATCTGCCCCCCTCAGCCTTCCAAAGTGCTGGGATTATAGGCGTGAGCCACTGTGCCTGGCCACCGTTTTTTTTTTTTTAATAGTAGCCATCCTAATAAGTATGAGGTGATATCTCACTGTGGTTTTATTTTCCCTAATGATTAGTGATCTTGAGTGTCTTTTCCTGTGTTCATTGGCCATTGGTGCATCTTCTTTGGAGAAATGTCTGTTCAAGTTCTTTGTTTATTTTATAATTGTGTATTGTTGTTGTTGAGTAGTAGGAGTTTTTTTGTTGTTTTTGTTTTTGTTTTTGAGACAGGGTCTTACTCTGTCACCCAGGCTGGGGTTGAGTGGCATGATCTCGGCTCACTGCCACCTCTGCCTCCCAGGTTCCAGTGATTCTCCTGCCTCGGCTTCCCAAGTAGCTGGCATTACAGGTGTGCACCACCACACCTGATTAATTTTTTTGCATTTTTAGTAGAGACCAGGGCTTACTAGAGACAGGTTTAGTAGAGATGGGGTTTCGCCATGTTGGCCAAGCTGGTCTCAAGCTCCTGGCCTCAAATGATCTGCCCACCTTGGCCACCCAAAGTGCTGGCATTACAGGTGTGAGCCACCGCACATGGCAGGAGTTCTTTATATATTGTGGATATTAACTCCTTATCAGAGTAATGATTTACAAATATCTTCTCCCATCTCATGGGTTGTCCTCTCTCTTTTCCTTTGATTCACAGTTCTGGTTTTTAAAAATTTTATTATATATTTTGTAAGACATTTAAAAGAATAATACAGTAAACGTTTTTATAACCACTATCAAATTAAATATTAGTAAATTAGTTTGCTCCCGAGTTTCCCTTTATTGATTACAAGTCCCTCACCAAAGGTAACCACTAATGAATTTGATTTTTCTCTGACTAGTTTATACTCCTTAGACAGCCTGTTAGTGTATTAGAAGCTTGTCATGACTGAAGTAAAAATTCTGCAAAGATCCTGGGGAAGGCTAAGGTGGGATGAGTTCTTTCTTAAATTTTTGTGATGCTGTTGTCCAAAGCCCAGTTCAGCACCCTATCAGAGATACTTGCACATAATAGGTATACAGGAATGTTTGTTGAATGACTATTTGGAACCCATGTACTTATGATTGAAGATATTTTGTACCACTATTTTTTTTTTTTTGAGATGGAGTCTTGCTCTGTCGCCCAGGCTGGAGTGCAGTGGCCGGATCTCAGCTCACTGCAAGCTCCGCCTCCCGGGTTCACGGCATTCTCCGGCCTCAGCCTCCTGAGTAGCTGGGACTACAGGCGCCCGCCACCTCGCCCGGCTAGTTTTTTTTTTTTTTTTTGCATTTTTTAGTAGAGACGGAGTTTCACTGTGTTAGCCACGATGGTCTCGATCTCCTGACCTTGTGATCCACCCGTCTCGGCCTCCCAAAGTGGGATTACAGGCTTGAGCCACCGCGCCCAGCCCTGTACCACTATTATACTATTTTCTCTCTCTCTCTTTTTTTTTTTTTTGTGACAGAGTCTTATTCTGTCACCCAGGCTGGAGCGCAGTGGTGTGATCTCAGCGCACTGCAACCTCCACCTCCTGGGTTTGAGCAATTCTCCTTTCTCACTCTCCCAAGTAGCTGAGACTACAGGCGCACACCCACCACCACGCCTGGCTAATTTTTGTATTTTTGTTAGAGACAGGTTTTCACCTTGGTCAGGCTGGTCTTGAACTCCTGACCTCAGGTGATCCACCCACCTCAGCCTCCCAAAGTGCTGGGATTACAGGCGTGAGCCACCATGCCTGGCCACTATTATACTATTTTTTTTTCTTTTTTGAAACGGAGTCTCGCTCTGTCACCCAGGCTGGAGTGCAGTGGCGTGATCTCAGCTCACTGCAAGCTCCGCCTCCCGGGTTCATGCCATTCTCCTGCCTCAGCCTCCCGAGTAGCTGGACTACAGGTGCCCACCACCACACCTGGCTAATTTTTTTGTATTTTTAGTAGAGACAGGGTTTCACAGTGTTAGCCAGAATGGTCTCGATCTCCTGACCTCATGATCCACCCACCTTGGCCTCCCAAAGTGCTGGGATTACAGGCGTGAGCCACCATGCCTGGCTATTATACTATTTTGATATGAAGTGAAGTTTAGATATCTCTGTGTTAGGATTACTGTATACCAATAAATAGACTGCTATGGCAGAGTAAATGTTTTCTTAGAGGTAGTGGAACTGAGGGCAAACTTGAGTTGGGAACATTTTAGCTCTAAATACATACAGTACATTTAGCTGCCTTGGCTAATTTAACTTTTAGACAGGGCAAATGGAATAAGGCAATGTTGAGGTGCTACGTTTTTGGTTCAGAAAAATGGCTGTAAGTTTTGAAAGAAGGCATGATTCTGGTAAGATCTGACTATGGACAAGGGGCTGTTGAAATAAACTACAGTGTTTCCAGGGCAGTGGTGAACGACTTGACCTCCATAATAGCTGAAAATGAAGTCCTTCTATAACGAAGCCATAGTAGCAGCAGCAGCAGCTGTTGCCACTGCCACCTGCGTTCGGTGGCTGTGTGAGGTGGCTAGACCAGGAAGTGATTCCATGGCACTAGGCATGTATAACGAAGGACTTTGGCTCTGGCAGAGTGGTTGTACAGGTTGTGGGTGTCACTTTAAACATACAAAGATCTGCTTGCTGGAGGAGGGGCAGCTTCTTGAGGATCAGGTGTGCAACTGAAAGGGATGAGCTCATCCTTCTAACCAGACCTGCTCTAGACACTGACTGAATGTTTTCCTAATTGCAAGTCCTGCAGCTGGGAGAAGCAGGAAATGATTGACGCTTCAGGCACTTGGTGAGTAGTAAAAAAAAAAAAAAAAGAAAGGAAAAAGTTAAAAAGGCATTTTTGGGGAAGCTTTTGAAATATGTGTGTGAATATCAGGTTGAAGGTGACATACACACACATAATCTTTCTCTAAGTTGAGGATTGCAGTAAAGTGTATTGTGTTGAGGAAAGCAAAGCTTTGGTGGTTCTAACTTTATTCTACTACCTTTTGAGGTGACTTTTCATGACTTAACAATTTTGTTTCCTACAGTGTCTTGACTGGTTTCATTTCTCTAGGAAATAAGAATCCTGGGAGCTCCTTTTTTATTTTCAAGGATCTTCATGGCTTGTTTTGGAGCTTTTATTGAGGAAACATCCCACATTTGAAGACTTCTGTGTTGGATTTCAGAGCTCCTATACATGATCCTGTTTTGTTTTAATTTACCCAAACTTTCCTATTCACTTTAGGTAAGGTTCTTAAAAATGAAATTGGTTTAGAAAAGAAATATCAATTGTTTATCATTTATTTATTTGTAACCTTTATTTTAGGTTCCAGGGTACATGTGCAGGTTTGCTATATAGATAAACTACATGTTTTGTAGTATAAATTATTTCGTCATCCAGGTAATAAGCATAGTACCTGATAGGTAGTGTGTGTTTTTTTTTTTTTTTTGAGATGGAGTTTCGCTCTAGTCACCCAGGCTGGAGTGCAGTGGCGCCATCCCAGCTCACTGCAACCTCCACCCCCCAGGTTCAAGCGATTCTCCTGCCTGAGCCTCCTGAGTAGCTGGGATTACAGGCAGCCGCCACCACACCCAGCTAATTTTTTGTATTTTTGTTAGAGATGGGGTTTCACCATGTTGGCCAGGCTGGTCTCAAACTCCTAACCTCAGGTGATCCGCCTGCCTCAGCCTCCCAAAGTGCTGGCATTGTAGGCATGAATCACCGCGCCCAGCCCCTGATAGGTAGTTCTTTAATTCTCACCCTCCTTCCACCTTCTATCCTCAAGTAGGCCCCAATTGTTTATTATTTTGAATGGAACTTTTTATCTTGAGATAATTCTAGATTTATACAGAGTTAAATAATATTGATCTGATGTTTCATTTACCTCGTTTCCCCCAATGGCAATATCTTCCAAAATTACAGTACAATTTTACAACCAGGATATTGATGTTGATACAGTCAAGGTACCAAATATTTTCATCACCACAGGATCTACTGTGTTGTCCTTTTATAGCTACCCCCACTTCCCTTCCACCCCTATACCTTTCTTAACTCCTGTCAACCGCTAATCAAAAAATCAGTTTTTAGCAGAGAAAATTTTACGTGCAATCCTGAGAAGTTCTGTATGAAAGATACACATGGCCTTATGAAAAGAGCCCTTGGGTTAAACGCGGTGGCTCACAACTGTAATCCCAGCACTTGGGAGTCTGAGGTGGGTGGATCACCTGAAGTCAGGAGTTCAAGGCAGCCTGACAAACATGGAGAAACCCCGTCTCTACTAAAAATACAAAATTAGCCGGGTGTGGTGGCGCATGCCTGTAATCCCAGCAACTCAGGAGGCTGAGACAGGAGCATTGCTTGAACTCAGGAGGCAGAGGTTGCAGTGAGCCATGATCGCGCCATTGCACCCAGCAAGGGCAAAAAGAGCAAAACTCTGTCTCAAAAAAAAAAAAAAAAAAAAAAAAGAAAGCCCAAAACTGCAATTGATTTTGGTTCATTGTAGCTCTTTACCTTGGACAAATAATTTTAATTTCTCTGTGCTTCAGTTTTCTTATCTATACAATGGGATAGCGGTATATTAACCTATTTTGCAGGATTTTTGAGAAATTGTAAAGCTCGTTCAAAAAATAAATATTATATAGATTATTATTAGCAGCAGGGATAATTGTTTTCAAACTAGAAAGTATATAGCAAGTTAAAAACTGGAAACTGTAGCCCAAGATGGTAATAGTGAACATTTTTAAATGAATTTAAGTCTTAAGGGTGAAATGAATTACATTTCAGGATGCTGAGTTAACGGGCTGATGATCTCAGAGCCACTGTTGTTAATCTTTGAGAAACCATAAAGACTGAGAGAGACAAATGTCTTTATATCCAAAAAGAGGAAAGGAAAGTAGTTGGAAAACCATAGACGTGTAAAATTGTTAAATCTTGGGAAAATTCAATTATAAATGACTAAATATAATATGAAGTATTAAGGAGAAAGAAGAGTATGGGTTGATTGATCATAACAAATTCTATTTCTATTTTTGGATTTCATTACTTCTATTTAGGATTAAGAGTTTTGTGGATCAGGGGATTGTTCTACATATAGTGAGTCAAAATCCCATTAGTTTCACAGTCTTTCATGTGGCTGATCATGTGTAGTGATACAAATTTCATTGATTGGTTAAGTGTATGTGTCAGACATTGAATAACTGTATCCACTGACCATCTTGATTTTACCAGGAAGGTCCCTGGTAGATTATTCTTATTTTTTCCATGGGCAGTCAGTCTGCATGGGTTATTTTATTTTTTTTGTGATGGAGTCTTGCTCTGTTGCCCAGGCTGGAGTGCAGTGGTGTGATCTCGGCTCACTGCAACCTCTGCCTCCCGGGTTCAAGTGATTCTCCTGCCTCAGTCTCCTAAGTAGCTGGGATTACAGGTGCCCACCACCATGCCCGGCTAATTTTTATGTATTTAGTAGAGACAGGGTTTCACCAACTTGGTCAGGCTGCTCTTGAAATCCTGACCTCGGGTGATCCACCCGCCTTGGCTTCCCAAAGTGTTGGGATTACAGGAGTGAGCCACCACACCTGGCCTCCTTTTCCATCTTAACTAAGCACTTACATAACCACTGAATGGGTTCATTCTGTCCGTTGCCCCCATACAGCTGATTTATCAAGACAGGAGAATAGCAATGGAGAAAGAGTTTAATTCACGCAGAGCTGGCTGCACAGGAGACCAGAGTTTAATTATTACTCAAATCAGTCTCCTGGAATATTCCAGGATTGGGGTTTTAAAGGCTAATTTGGTGGGTAGAGGGCCAGAGAGTGGGGAGTGTTGATTGCTTAGGTCACCAATGAAATCACAGGGAGTCGAAGCTGTCGTTTTACACTGAGTCAGTTCCTGGGTGGGACCACAAGACCAGATGAGACAGTTTATTTATCTGGATGGCACCAGGTGATCCATCGAGTTCAGGGTTTGAAAAATATCTCAAGCACCAATCTTAAGTTTTACATTAGTGATGTTATCCCTAGGAGCAGTTAGGGAGGTGCAGAACCTTGGGGCCTTTAGCTGCATGATTCTTAAAGCATAATTTCTAATCTTGTAGCAATTTGTTAGTCCTACAAAGGCAGTCTAGTCCCCAGGCAAGAAGAGGGTTTGCTTTGGGAAAGGGCTGTGTTTTTGTCTTTATTTCAGAGTTAAACTGTAAACTAAGTTCCTCCCAAAGTTAGTTCACCTTTTGTCCAGAAATGAACAAGAACAGCTTGGAAGTTAGAAGCAACAGGGAGTCAGGTAGGTCAGATCTCTTTCACTGCAATAATTTTCTCAGTTATAATTTTTGCAAAGGTGGTTTCACTTACCATGAACTATGGCCATGACTTTTTGCAATTTGAGGTTTGACAGTAAAACTAGCATGAATTTCCTTTCCTTCTTCACAATTTCATACATAGATTTGTTCTTATGGTAGACCTTAGCAGCTTTAGTGTAGCAGCTTAGCAGCTTTTTTTCTTTCCTTATTAAGTCGATAATTTTCACTTTTTCACTTAAAGGAAGCGCCTTATGGCTTCTCTTTAGCCTGTTGAATTGCCAGTATCACTACTCTTGCATTTTGGGAACATTGTTAAGTAAAATAAAGTTATTTGAACACAAGCACTGAGAGACCCTGACAGTCGATCTGATAATTGAAGGGTTACTAAGTGACTGTTGGGTGGGAAGTGTAGACATGTGGATAAGCTGGACAAAGATGATGCATGTCCTGGTCACTCACAAAATTTTTGTGTAATATTTTCAGGCCATGTTGACCTCAGGTAACAGAAACCTTGGAAACCACTGATGAGGGCAGGGTCGGGGGAACAACACGACCACTACTTTATTCTTTTTTTTTTTTTTTTGAGACAGGATCTCACTCTGTTATTCAAACTAGAGTGTGATGGCCTGATCTCAGCTCATGGCAACCTCCACCTCCCCGGCTGAAGCAATTCTCCTGTCTTAGCCTCCTGAGTAGCTGGGATTACAGGCACGTACCACTACTGCCTGGCTAAATTTATTTTTTTTGAGACAGAGTCTCGCTCTGTTGCCCAGGCTGGAGTGCAGTGGCTTGATCTCGGCTCACTGCAAGCTCCGACTCCCGGGTTCACACCATTCTCCTGCCTCAGCCTCTTGAGTAGCTGGGACTACAGGCACCCGCCACCACGCCCGGCTAATTTTTTTGTATGTTTAGTAGAGACAGGATTTTACTTTGTTAGCCAGGATGGTCTTGATCTCCTGACCTCGTGATCCGCCTGCCTCAGCCTCCCAAAGTGCTGGGATTACAGGCGTGAGCCACTGCGCCCGGCTTAATTTTTGTATTTTTAGTAGAGATGGGGTTTCACCATGTGGGTCAGGCTGGTCTTGAACTCCTGACCTCAAATGATCCACCTGCCTTGGCCTCCCAAAGTTCTGGGATTACAGGCATGAGTCACTACACCTGGCCTCTTTTTTTTTTTAATTGGATCTTGACTCTTTTGCCAAGGCTGGAGTGCGGTGGCACCATCTCAGCTCACTGCAATGTCCACCTCCTGGTTCAAGCGATTCTCCTGCCTCAACCTCCCGAGTAGCTGGGATTACCGGCGCACACCACCATGCCCAGCTAATTTTTGTATTTTTGGTCAAGACGGGTTTTTCACCATGTTGGCCAGGCTGGTCTCAAAATCCTGACCTCAAGAGATCCGCCCACCTTGGCCCCCCAAAGTGCTGGGATTACAGGCGTCAGCCACCGTGCCCAGCTGATTACTTTCTGTAAGACTAGCATTTAGGTAATTCTGTGGTGTACTTGAGAGGGATTTTCATACTCTTCTTGCTTTCTAGGAGCTGTAAGTCCAGTCAAAGACTTAAAAACCCTTGTTCTAGAGACAGGGTGGTTAATGTTTATAATGACATAATGCTATTTGATATAATTTTTAGAATTATGCAAGATATAGTTAAATAAATGAATTTAAATAATAATGATACTATAACATTGGAAGCCCAAATATGTGGCCCCTATCTCCCTTTCTTCTTTCTTTAGAGTCCATTTGTGTGAGAAATACAGAGATTTCTTGGATGATTTTTGCTGCTCAGGTCTGTGATTAACAGCCAAAGTTTCTCCAAAATATATTCTTTGAATCAGTTTTTTCCTCTTCCCTCTACCCTTTCTGCAATATTCCTCTTCTCAGTAATGTGTACTTGAGTGAAACAACCAGCTGTTTAAGGTACACATGCTCTGCTAACATTGTGAATTAATCTCAGAATAAAAACTAGAGTCATCTGTGATTGCACAGGGATTGCACCTGTGACTGGCCACTGCATTCCAGCCTGAGCAACATAGTGAGACTCCGTCTTTAAAAGAAAATAGTGGTGGGGCATGGTGGCTCACACCTGTAGTCCCAGCACTTTGGGAGGCTGAGGTGGGTGGATCATGTGAGGTCAGGAGTTCGAGACCAGCCTCGCCAACATGGTGAAACCCTGTCTTGACTAAAAATACAAAAATTAGCCGGGTGTGGTGGCATGCATCTGTAATCCCAGCTACTCAGGAGGCTGAGGCAGGAGAATCACTTGAACCCGGGAGGCAGAGATTGCAGTGAACTGAGACTGTGGCACTGCACTCCAGCCTGGGTGACAGAGTGAGATGCTGTCTTAAAAACAAACAAAACCAAGATTTTTTTAAGAAGTTAAAAAAAAAAACCCTAGACTCAAATTAGTTATGTAGTTTTCCTGTTTTTCATCTACTTCATGGTATATTCTTCTTTACAACCTAGAGTCAAAGGCTAGAATATTTTCTCTTAGGTTCCTTATTAGCTAAGATCAAGTCCATCTCTTATTTTTGTTTGCTAGAACTCCAGTTTAAGAGCTCTGAATTAAGTTCCCCCTCTCTCCAGGATCAAATGCTAAAGCCTTTCACTTGATATAAAGCAGTCTCTTCCCCACCCCTCCCCACCCCAATCCTACAGTTTATTTAAAAGTCCCAGCCTAGGTAATATACTGAGACCCTGTTTCTTCAAAAATTTTTTAAAAATTAGCTGGGTCTGGTGGTACACACCTGTAGTCCCAGCTACTGGGAGGCTGAGGGTAGAAGATTGCATGAACCCAGGAATTTGACGGTGCAGTAAGCTGTGATCACACCACTGCAGCCAGCCTGGGCAACAGAGCAAGAACCTGTCTCTTAAAAAATAAAAAGTCGGCCGGGCGCGGTGGCTCACGCCTGTAATCCCAGCACTTTGGGAGGCCGAGGCGGGCGGATCACAAGGTCAGGAGATCGAGACCATGGTGAAACCCCGTCTCTACTAAAAATAGAAAAAATTAGCCGGGCGCAGTGGCGGGCGCCTGTAGTCCCAGCTACTCGGGAGGCTGAGGCAGGAGAATGGCGTGAACCCGGGAGGCGGAGCTTGCAGCGAGCAGAGATCCGGCCACTGCACTCCAGCCTGGGCAACAGAGCGAGACTCCGTCTCAAAAAAAAATAAATAAATAAAAATAAATAAATAAAAAGTCCCCAAATTTTGTCACTACATTCTAAAATCTAGAGTCTTTTATTGGCTGGGTGCAGTGGCTCACACCTGTAATCTCAGCACTTTGGGGGGCTGAGTCGGGCGGATCACTTGAGGTCAGGAGTTTCAGACCAGCCTGGCCAACATGGCGAAGCCCCATCTCTACTAAAAACACAAAAACTAGCTGGGCGTAGTGGCACCCACCTGTAATCCCAGCTACTTAGGAGGCTGAGGCACAAGAATCACTTGAACCTGGGAAGTGGAGGTTACAGTGAACTGAGATCATGCCACGGCATTCCAGCTTGGGTGACAGAGAAAGACTCAGACTCAAAAAAAAAAAAAAAAAAAAAAAAAAAGAGTCTTTTATTTTCCAATCTCATTCCTACTGTGGAGTCACTCAGTTCCTGCCTTTACTGCCAACATCAGCATTATCATTAGCATCTCAGAAATAAAAGACAACAATGATGGTTTGACTTTGGGGTTACTCCAGAGGGAGTCATTTTGGTTTTTCTTAGAGAAATCCTCTGTTTCTCTTTTATGACTTTTTTTTTTTTTTTTTTTTGAGACGGAGTCTCGCTTTGTCGCCCAGGCTGGAGTGCAGTGGCCGGATCTCAGCTCACTGCAAGCTCCGCCTCTCGGGTTCACGCCATTCTCCTGCCTCAGCCTCCCGAGTAGCTGGGACTACAGGCGCCCGCCACCTCGCCCGGCTAGTTTTTTGTATTTTTTTTAGTAGAGACAGGGTTTCACTGTGTTAGCCAGGATGGTCTCGATCTCCTGACCTCGTGATCCGCCCGTCTCGGCCTCCCAAAGTGCTGGGATTACAGGCTTGAGCCACCACGCCCAGCCATGACTTTTAAGAGAAGCAAAATGTTCTTTTATTAAATTGAACATTCTGTTGTACCCTCCTCTATTTGCTAGTGGAAACCAATAATGAAAAGTTATGGAATGTGACCAAATAGGACTTTTCAGCCTGTGCTTTTCCATTACCCTCCTCACTACCCTCCAAGGATTTTTCTTGATTGATTTACTCAAATCCTAAAGATTGTTTCTCCCTGATAATAATATTTATATTTTTTCAGATACCTTTGTCTATTCTGGTCTAAGGTGGACCTATTGTGGTGTTACATATTCCCTGTGAAGTACTTGGAAAATATGACTTGTTAAGTTTTGTTGAAGCACAGTTTTACAAAATACTGTTGTAACTAGTCATCCAACTTTAGAATACCTGAACATTTAAACTAAAACCCTATTTTAAAAAATAATAAACTGAAACCCTGTATATCACTCTCCCTCTTGACGTAGTTAGCAATCATGTACACAAAACCTTTTCTTTCCATTTTTTCTTTTTTTTTCTTTTTGAGACAGGGTCTTGCTCTGTGGCCCAGGCTGGAGTGCGGTGACATAATCACTGCTCACTGGGGCCTTGACCTCTCGGGCTCAAGGGATCCTCCCACCTCAGCCTGGAGTAGCTGGGCCAGAGGTTCATGCCACCATAGCAGGCTAATTAAATTTTTTTTTTTTTGGTAGAGAAGAGGCCTCCCTATGTTGCCCAGGCTGGTCTCGAACTCCTGGGCTCAAATGATCCTCCCGTGTTGGCCTCCCAAAATGCTGGGATTACAGACATGAGCCCCTGCACCCGGCCTACAAAACCTTTTCTACAGGCAATTCTACACTCACCTACCACGAACTTGTAGTTACTCAATTTATTTTGAATGGAGAAGCCCAGTGGTTGATACAGGGTTCTCTTTCTATTTGGCACAGAACCTCTTGTGCAGTCTTGAAGAGGGAATAAGAAATGTCTGAAAATAACTTGTGCAAGGCAGAATGTGAGTATCATAGCAGATTTTTATGGGAGTTGTTTTCTGAGGGGCCTCTGGAGAGATTACAATCTATTAGAGTGAGATTTCCCTGTGGATCACTTCCCTTACCTGGATGAGACATGAAAAGTAATGTTGTCTGGTTGTAATCAGGGTTGAAGCTCTGTAACTCTGTCCCAGTACTCTAGTTTTATTTGATTGGTTTCACAATGAATGTATACCTATATTTTAATGACTTGATTGAAGAGCTTGGTCTTGATATTTGTATATCTTTATTTGCAGTCAGAACTTACCAGTAGAAATTTTGTGTTTCACACTTCGAAATGGCATTACTACCTCCTCCTCCACCTGGCACTCGGAGACCTGAATTAGAATGCTAATGGTTAACAAGAAAAGCAACAGTGTTTTTTTTGTTTGTTTGTTTTTTGTTTTTTTTTTTTCTTTTTTTGCGGCACTTTTCCTGTGGCCAAAGGACTACTTCAATTTAATATACTGTATTGTTAAAATGTAAGAACTTAATTAGTTTTGGACATTGCCCATGTTTGTTAAATTTTACCAATAAATCTTAATTGTATCTTTTTTTTAGTGAACTCATATATTTTCTCTCAACCTATAGAAATACAACAGACCTTCATATTTGGCAAGGAGTCTACTGATGAGTTTTTTCATCAGTATGCTTATAAAACAACCTCTTTCAATAAAACTGTTTTATAACCTCAGATAATACATAGAAGGGTGTGTGTTGGTCCTCTGGGGCCTTTGTGCCCTGCCTGCAAATGCAAGTTCTCGGTTGACTGATCACATGTTTGGGGGTGGGACCCTGCCTGCTGTTTGTTCTTGGTGATATAACTAGGTCTCTTCCCCGAGAGAGGGGTGGAGATCTTTCCCTGTTGCGGACTTTGGGGTTGAGAACCTTTAGATCCCAAGCATTTTAAAATTGACTCAAATTCCAATGGCTCAGTTTAAATAATAATTTTCTTTAATAGTGTGGCTCGTTTAAAACAGTTGGAAGAGTTTTGCTTATTAAAATGATTTAATTTAAGCCCAGTCTTGGAATTCTGAATTAGGGATTCCAATAATAACATTGTTTTAATTATTCTGTAAACAACTACAAATATGTTGTCTTCTCGTGCTCCTTTAGACTGCAGTGCAAAGGACTGTTTTTGGGGGGACCGGCCCTTCTTTGGAAGCAGCAGCCATCCTGCAAACCTTATTGTTTGATGACCTTTTCCATCAGGAATGCCCCAGGAAACAGTTTCATAATTGTTTTTCTTAAGCCTCAAGTTAAGTTTGTGATATGTCCTTTCAAGTTACTTTTGGTTAGTTTCTTAAGTTTACTTTGTTTTTAATTGGAAGCTCCACCTTTTTAACTTTGTCATGAATTGTCAGTGCTGAGTTCCTGGTAGTTGGTAAAAAGAATTGCCTTCTCTCTGATATCCTGTTCTGCAGGAAGTCCTTGTGGTTTAGATTCACAGTTTCTCATTGTTGCTGGCTACACTTGTCTCCTCCCTCCTACCCTTCCCTCCCCACAGCTCTAGCTATTCCCTTATCCCTCCCCATTCTTGTATCACTTGCCCCACAGATACCCTCGTGATTAGAGGTCTTTTGCTGGAGGTTGACTGTGCTGTCTGGTAAGTATTGCAGTTGTTGTGGCAAAAACAGATAGATGGAAGATTGCAGGAACTGATTAGTTTTTGTGAAGTTTTCTTTCTTTAAAAAAAATATTCCCAAGCACTGATTAATAAACCATTTCTTTAAACAGCAGTAGTTTAAACTTTGAAATTGAGATTTTAGGACTCTCTCAACTTTCAAGAGGCATCTTGCAAGCTGTTGTTTCTGCTCTTTCTCCCTCCTCCCTGTTTCAATTATTAAATTTTGGAGATTTCTTTTTTTTTTTTTTTCCAAAAAAAATCATAGATTTTCTTGAGTTCCTTAGAATTAAAGGCAAGAGTTGTGGGTTTGGTATTTTAAACTTCCTTCAAACAGAAGAATGTTATTTGTGATTTCTGTATACCTATTTTCAGTATTAACATACTGGTTAAAGTAATAGTGAAGAAAAGAGCCTATTTTGTGGCTAAATTGGAAAGTAGCTGAATGATTCTTTTTTTCCTATCAGCATAATAGTGTTGGCAAAATCCGCTAAGATTTTGGCAATATGTTGTCAATTCTGGGAAATGGTTTGCCAAGTACTTCAGGATAACAGATGCTTCTGGGAATTATTTTTGGGAAGTTAGATAGATTTGTTCATTAGCACCTGCTTCCTTGAGACATGATGCCTATAATCCTTTTGAAAGTAAAATATTTAATATTTGATCTTTAGATTGAGTCAAATATCACTTTCATAATGGGTTATTTCCTTGTGTTTTATGTTTTGAGCTTCTAAGAATATTTGTATATTAAAAAAATTTTTTTTGGATACTGGATGGTTGATACTTTGGTATTTCAAGCAGTTATAAGTGATGAGCTTTGGAGTCTCCCAAACTACAGGTAGTTAGAAGTCATCTTTATGGTAGATGATGTGAGAGGAAACTTGTTTCTGGGATTTCATTGCTGTTCAATTGAGGCACTTACTCACATGATGGTTGTGTTCGTACAGTAATGATTTCCTGAGCTCCTAATATGAGGTAAGTGCTGGGTCCTTGCTAAGTGCTTTGCATTTACTTCTAATTTCCAGTACAACCTGGCCAGGTAGTAGTATTGTCCCTCTAGAAAGCGGCTATACATAGATAGAAAGAACATGGGTTTTCTTTCCTGCAAAATGAGAAAAATAATCACTATTTGGCAGGTTAATTGTGAGAATTAGAGGATATACCATGTGTCCAGTGCCTAGCGCAGTACCAAACATGTAGTTTGTATTCACTAAGTGGGCTACCATTATTATAATTTTACAACTGATGAAAGAGGATAAGTAATCTGCTGAAGATCACTCAATTGTAAGTGGTAGAGCTAGAATATGAACTGGCTCAAAGTGTGAAGTCTGGTAGCATGTTTTCATCTGAGTATTGTAAAGGCTGTTAGAGTAGATTTCAGTGGATTCCTTCTCATCCCTTCACCTCCTGCCCCTACAGAGGAAAGCTTCTTTATAGATGTCCTCCTTTGTTTGGTATCCTCTGTCGCCCTCCCAGTCAGTCATGTGCTTGCTCTCTCACACTGGAGTTGCTTGTGCCATTCAGTACCAGTGTTCTCCCAACAGAAATGAGTCAAGCCAGTGCTGTCAGTTTGCTTCCCCTCCTTTTTTCCTCTTGTTGATAGCACTGTCATACTTTCGTTATTGTTTGTACTGAAATAATTTGAGTATATTTATAATGATTAATAAATAATGCATTGATGGAATCAAGTATTTAAATGTAAAAAGTTTTAGTGATTTTAAAAATTCAGGATAAAAATCTCTGGTTCTAAATGATTGAATCAGAAGGTTATTATATAGGGCAACTTTCTGGAACTCATTGTTTTGCTATCCAGGGGCCTAATAAATTGCTATTGATTTTCATTCCTTTAACCACTGCTGTTACTAGTTTGCTGCTATTGGCAGTAGGGTTTGGAAAGAACATTTCGTTTGTCCTACTGACCATAAAATAGAGTATCTTTCTTCTGCAGACCTTTTGGAAGCACAAGGTATGATTTAGGTGCGATATGATTTAGGCAGGAGATTCAGGGATAAGCTAAAGAGCTGTTTGGTTATTCCTGTAACTGAGTTATCTCTAAACAGAAAAATGTGAGTTTGATTGGTCTCATGCAACTTAGTTCTTCATTTATTTGTTTAACAAGGAATGAGCATTTGTTGAGTGTAACGCATGTAACTTTCTACATTGTATTCTAATAAAGTATTGATATACCGGTTACATGTTGATTCATGATGTTCCTGGGAGGGAGAGAGAAGTCCCAGTTTGTGTGGAGAGGTATTTAAAAAGACAATCCTTTGGGAAATGAATTAATGTAAATCACTGCTCCTTCCTGATGATGTATGACTATTAGTAGTTCCTATCACTATAAGTAGCCAGTAGTATGACTTCTTCATACAGGTTTGCTGAGTGGAAAAGATTGCTAGTATTACATAGGACTGGGAAGATGGGAGTAGAGAAGGGAGGAGCATTCCTTGATTGAGAAAAACAAAAAACAAAAAAACTGGGCATGTGCACAGAACAAATCTTTTTGTATGTGTTTTAAGGGTACTGGTAGATGAGGTTGGAAATGTGCAGGGGATAAGATTGTGGAAAGCCATTCAAAGACAGAATTTTGGCTGTGTTTTCTCGCTGAAGTTTTCTGAGCTAATCGAGATTCATCAGTTTGCTTTTGCAATATTGTATAGACGGGATTAGAGGGGAAAGAATAGTTAGAAAGTTTTTGCAGTAGTCTAGGTAAATTGTATTGAGAATGCACTGTTTTTAGAATACATTTTTCCCAGGCTGGGTGCGGTGACTCACACCTGTAATCCCAGCACTTTGGGAGGCCGAGGTGGGCGGATGGCTTGAGGTCAGGAGTTTGAGACCAGCCTGGCCAACATTGTGAAACCCTGTCTTTACTAAAAATACAAAAATTAGCCGGGCGTGGTGGCACACGCCTGTAATCCCAGCCACTATGGAGGCTGAGGCAGGAGAATTGCTTGAGCCTGCGAGGTGGAGGTTGCAGTGAGCCAAGATCACGCCACTGTACTCTAGCCTGAGTGACAGTGAGACTCCGTCTCAAAAACAAAAACAAAAACCAACAACAATAATGGATACATTTAAGAAAAAAAAAGATACATTTTCCCCTCATTTTTATATGACCTTGGGATTTATGCTATCAATTATACTTTAATCTCCTGAAATTTTTATAGTAGTTTTATGTGTGTGTGTGTTTGCCTGTAAGAGAGAAAGGGAGACAGGGGAGAGAGAATGCATATAGAGGATGGTCAGTAATCATAATCACAGTTACTGTTTATGGAATTCCTGTTTTGTACCTGGCCCTAAGTATTCTGCATACATTATTTTGTTGCATCCTTTCAGCAAATCACATTTATTATAGGTAGTAAATGTCCTGAATGTGATGGAGCTAGGATTGGGATGTAGATTCATCTTATTCTTCATCATCGTTATCCTCATCATAATCATAATCAACACATTTATTCCACACTTACCACATATTAGGCACTGGGCTAATTATACATATCTGCATTATTTTATTTAATTCTTAAAACAACCCTATGAGACAGATGTTATTTATTAATCCCATTTTTTTCTGATGAAGTACCTAAGAGTTAGTTCAATGACTTGGTCAATATGACACAGCTGTTAGGTGGTAGCACCGAGACCTGTTCTACTCCACTAACTCTGTGTCCCCACGTTGTATAATTCACATAATGTTCTCTAGGAATGGGACCCTTTGGATCTCCATTGTAAGCATGTTACCTCCCGAGGTTCTGCAATATTGTTGGCCCTGCAGAAGGTACACTTTTTTTTTTTTTTTGAGATGGAGTCTCGCTCTGTTGCCCAGGCTGGAGTGCAGTGGTGCAATCTCAGTTCACTGCACGCTCCACCTCCCAGGTTCACGCCATTCTCCTGCCTCAGCCTCCCAGGTAGCTGGGACCACAGGCACTCACCACCACGCCCGGCTAATTTTTTGGTGTATTTTAGTAGAGATGGGGTTTCACCGTGTTAGCCAGAATGGTCTCGATCTCCTGACCTTGTGATCCACCTGCCTTGGCCTCCCAAAGTGCTGGGATTACAGGTGTGAGCCACCATGCCCGGCCTGCAGAGGGTACACTTTTAACCACTGTGTTATTTCTACTACCATGCTGCCTCTCTTAGAAGTCAGTAAATTATACAACTCTGGATCATTATAAGGAAGGGCTAAGTAACCTGCAGCTGTCATTTCTTAGTTCTTACAATTTGTCAGTTATAACAAAGTGAAACATGCCTTTTTATTTTCTTTCCAACTACTTTTTAACAAGTTTTAGACAAATTTGTTATACATGACAGTTACCTAAGTTCTTGTGTAGTAAAAATAAGACTTTTTGTCCTTTATCAGCATACAATTCTTCTGTTATACATGATGTAATAGTTTGAAGCTGCCAAAGTCCAGCCCTCAGGAAATTGTTTGAGTTGAGTAACTAATCGCTGGGGAGTTTAAGATAACCAGCCCATAAATCAACAAATAGCTTGGCCCTTTTTATGGTTGTAGATGCTTATCTCTTTCTATTGTCAAGCTTGAATCAGAAGCCAATATTGTTTCCATTGATACAGTCACTATTAGAAGAAGTTGTCAGCAGTATCTCAAGCTAGATATGGCCATTTTGTCAGTTCTTTTCTTTAAGGAGAGTCAGAATTTATCAGGATGTTAGAATTGGTTGTTCTAGGCTAGGTACCTTCAAACAAAAAGTTTTCTCTTTCAATGAAACTCTCAGTGATTCAGTGCCTATTATATTCAACCTTTGTGTGGAATAAAAAAGATGCCCTTAAGATAAAATGTAGTCCATGTACACAAATAACTGTAATATGAGGGAGAATGTGAGTATTGTAATCCAGACCCTTCCCATGCACTGAGAGCACAGAAGAGGATGAAATAAATTGGGAGATTGGAAAGGTGAGAAGGTGAGAGAATGATCTAGGAAGGCTTTTCCTTGTAGGATAGTTACGATTTTCAGCAAGAATAAATGGAGAGGAAAGGCATTCCAGAGAGAGGCAATACTAGAGTCAAGACAATGAGAAAGTAGAGGACAGGGTATATTTGTTATACAGAAAGGAGTCTAGTGTACTTGGAGTGGAGGATGAATGAGAGGCACGTAATGATCAATGAAATATCTGATCAGTGAGTGAATGAGTAGATGAAGCTGGAACTTGTGGTAAGGTCCGGTGATTCTCAAACTTTACGCTGGTGCCAGGCATATTTAATTCCATCTTATAATTAGGAATTAATTTTTTTTTTCTTTGAGATGGAGTGTTGCTCTATCACCAGGCTAGAGTGCAGTGGCACGATCTTGGCTCACTGCAACCTCCGCCTCTCGGGTTCAAGATTCTCCTGCCTCAGCCTCCTGGGACTACAGGCGCCTGCCACCACGCCGAGCTAATTTTTGTATTTTTAGTAGAGATGGGGTTTCACCATGTTGGCCAGGATGGTCTTGATCTCTTGACCTTGTGATCTGCCCACCTCAGCCTCCCAAAATGCTGGGATTACAGGCGTGAGCCACTATGCCTGGCCAGGAATTAATTTTATTGGCAGAATATGTGAACATCAAAAATATGCAGCATAAAAATCACAATCATGAACACGATTCAGTGATATGATTTGGATGTTTGTTCCCTCAAATCTAATGCTGAAATGTGATCCCCAATGTTGGGGCCTAGTGGAAGGTATTGGATCCTGGGGGTGGATCCCTCATGAATAGCTCGGTGATGACTGAATTCTCACCCAGTTAATTCATGCAAGATCTGGTTGTTGAAGAGAGTCTGAGACCTCCCCCTTTTCTCTTTAGCCATGTGACACCTGGGCTTCCCTTTGCAGTCTGTCATGATTGTAAGCTCCCTGAGGCCTTACCAGAAGCTGAGCAGATGCTGGTGCCATGCTTCCCATACAGCATGCAGAACCATGAGCTGATTAAACTTCTTTATAAATTACCCAGCCTTGGTTATTTCTTTATAGCAGTGCAAAAATGGCTTAACACAGTCAGTTAGGAAAAAAGTTGTTAAAATAGGTCCAATTGACTGCTTGATTTTTTCCCCCTTAATTTTGCTACTGTTTGTTCAAGTTCTTGTATTGCTAGCAGTAGACTAAGTAGGTAAGAAAAAATTATGGGAGAGAAACTTGTGAAAAATCTATCTATTAATTTTCTTTCCTGTGAATTAGAAAAATACCATTATTCTTTTCCAGCCAAAAGAATATCTCCCTCTAGGAGCCATTAAATATTTTGAAAAGGGGAGTGACATGGTGTGGAGTGTGTTTTAGGAGTCAGGTGGTAGTGACATGTAGGATTAGAGGACTGGCAGTGAGTCAGTAATGTGGTGCAGTGGTCTAGAGGTGGTGAGGATCTGAACCTTAGTAGCAGCAGCAGTGAGAATAGAATGAAAGGAAATAGAGATCCGCACTAGGCCCTCTGTTTCTAAAAAGGAAATAGTTACCAATTATTAACCAGCTTTCATATTGTTAGGATATTACGGGTCTCAATGGTTGGTTATCTCTGGTCTCGAGTCCCTTCACTCTATTTTTAGGGAAAATGTGTTTAAGCCCCTATTTTAAGGAAGTGATAGTTTATAGATTATTTATAAATTATAGTTAATTTAGAAAATATAAAAAAGGAAAAAATCCATAATTTCATCATCCTAACAAGACCCCTATCATTTTACATTTACTTACCCCTGATGTTGCAGTTTTAAAGTTCTCTGTTAATTCATTCTGTGCACATTTAGCTCTGAGAAACAGGTTTCTGGACTAATAAAACAACCCATTAATTGCCATACTGTGATGTTAAACATAGTAAGCCAAGAGGTTTCACATGTAACCCTCAGTGGACTCTAGGATCACAAACTAGGTCAATGTCTCTCTTTTTTTTTTTTGAGACTAAGTCTCGCTCCGTTGCCGGTCTGGAGTTCAGTGGCGTGATCTCGGCTCACTGCAACCTCCAACTCCCTGGTTCAAGCAATTCTCCTGCCTCAGCCTCTGAGTAGCTGGGATTATAGGCACATGCCACCATGCCCAGCTAATTTTTGTATTTTTAGCACAGATGGGGTTTCACTATGTTGGCGAGACTGGTCTCGAACTCCTGACCTCGTGATCTGCCCACCTCAGCGTCCCAAAGTGTTGGCATTACAGGCGTGAGCCACCGCGCCCGGCCACTTATCTTCTTTTCCTATAAATCTATCTTGGTCCACCTACCTTTAGACATATAGATATTTATTACCCAAATGCTTCAATCCCTTTTGGGCCAAAAGTTCCATCTTCTTCAGTGAATTATTTGCATAATTTAAAATGTTTTTTATTTTGAATTTATAGAAAAGTTGCAAAAATAGTTACCTCTAATGATACCATCTTATATAACCATAATACATTTATCAGAACCAGGAATTAATAGTATTGGTACAACACTGTTAACTAAAGAGCTTTCCTGAATTTTACCAGTTTGCCTACCATTATTCGTTTTACTTTTTTATTTTCAGTTTTTTAAAATTGTAATTTATTTTACTTTTTTATTTTTAGAGATGGGGTCTTGCTTTGTCACCCTGGCTGGAGTGCAGTGGCACAGTCATAGCTTACTACAGGTTCAAATTCCCAGGCTCAAAAAGTCCTCCTGCCTCACCCTTCTGAGTAGCTGGGACTACAGGCAAGCGTTAGCCTGGCTAATTAAAAACAATATTTTTTGGCCAGGTGCAGTGGCTCACACCTGTAATCCCAGCACTTTGGGAGGCTGAGGCGGGCGGATCACCTTAGGTCAGCAGTTGGAGACCAGCCTGGCCAACATGGTGAAACCCCGTCTCTACTAAAAATACAAAAATTAGCTGGGCATGGTGGCAGGCGCCTGTAATCACAGCTACTCCAGAGGCTGAGGCAGGAGAATTGCTTGAACCTGGGAGACCGAGGCTGCAGTGAGCCAAGATCCCGCCTGGGCAACAAGAGCGAGACTTTGTTTCAGAAAATTTTTTTTGGTTTGTTTTGTAGAGACAGGGTCTCGCTCGCCATCTTGCACAGGCTGCATTGTTCTTTTTCTGTTCCAGGATCCTATCTAGAATCTCACATTGCATTTTAGGTGTTTTTCTTCCTTACTCTTCTGTATTCTGTAAAAGTTTCTCAGCCTTTGTCTTTTATAACCTTGACATTTTTGTAGAATATTGATCAATATCAATTTGAGGACTATTTGTCAAATATTCCTTAATTTGGATTTGTCTGATATTCTCTGATGATTGAACTGAGATTATGGTTTAGGCAAGAATACCACAGAAATAATTTTGTGTCCTTTTCAGTACATCATATCATGGCATTCGTGATGTCAGTATGTATTATTACTGGTTATTTTGACCTTGATCACTTGGTTAAGGTAGTTTCTGCTGGGTTTCTCCATTGTGAAACTACTATGTTTTCCTATGTAGTTAATAAATGCCTTAGTGGAGATACGTTGATACTATTGTTTTTATTAATGTCTTGGAGTTCTCTACACATGGAATTAGTAGTGTCTCCTTAAAGACTTTATTGAACTTTAGTTACTGTGAAACTAATTAGCTTAAAAGGTCCATCTCCTTGACTGGGCGTGGTGGCTCACGCCTGTAATCTCAGCACTTTGGGAGGCCGAGGTGGGTGGATCACTTGAGGCCAGGAGTTCAAGGCCAGCCTGGCCAACGTGGCGAAACCCCGTCTCTACTAAAAGTACAAAAAATAGCTGGGCATGGTGGCACACACTTGTAATCCCAGCTACTCGGGGGCTGAGGTGGGAGAATTGCTTGAACCTGGGAGGTGGAGGTGGCTCTTATAGTGAGCCGAGATCGTGCCACTGCACTCCAGCCTGGGCGACAGAGCGAAACTCTGTCACAAAAAAAAAAAAAAAAAAAAAAAAAAAAAAAATTCATCTCCTTCGAAACTTCCCACACTTTACACCTGGTTTTATCAAAGGGTTCCCAGGCTTTGCAGGAACAAATTCTATCTAGTCTTCATTGGTTTCAGTTCAATTCCAGCTCTGCTCATAATGAATCTCTTATGCTAATAACCTGTAGCTCTCTGGACCTCATTTACCCCACTGTCTCTTAGGGCGCCAGGCTCCTCCTGGCCCAGTGTCCTTCCAGGCCTCGTCTCCCTTTATGCACAAGCCAGTTCCATTTGAATGACTGCTTTGGGTTTTTTCAGAAACAGAGGCTGAGAGAAGCTGACTTTGTTGGTGAAGAATACAGTGGGGGATAATTAGGGTGGCTGCAGCTGGAGCCTGGTTTATTACTTTGGCCTGAGAAAAATGGTAGCACATTAAGCTGTACTGTGTATACTTGTGAAGGAATCATTCTCTGTATTTCACTAATACAGGGAAAGTGTTTTTTTCTAAAGGTCACCAGCTTCTAGAGGTATGCCTTTAATTCTGGCAGCCTTAATCTGTAATGATCTTTTCAATTTAGCCCTGTGGACTGTGGAGTTACTTGCTGTGAACACAAGAATCCAAAATCCAAATGTGGACTAAATATTATATTTAGATCTATTTAGGTAAAGCAAATTTTATACAGAGAATAACATTAGATGTTTCTTTTATAAAATGCAAAGTTATTAGTATTACTGAATTCAAAGTAGCTTTTTGAATTATGTATTTTCTCAAGTGACATATACTATAAAAGCCCAGTTTATGTAATGTGGATGGGGCAGACTCAGATTCTGTGACACTTGAAGCTTATACAATTCAGAGGGCCTCCTTTAAGGAAAATATTTTTTGAAACAGAAAATGAGATATTGGGCCTTGAGAATCTGTGCAAGAGAAAGAGCCCTGAAGCTTAAGTTTCATTAGTGGGTTGGTAAATCTGCCTTTGGATGTGAGGCACTGCAAAAAGGTTGAGACCCACTGTTTTCCATCATATCATACGTGGAAAAGTTTTTGGCTTACCCACAGGAGGCTAGTGTTTTCAGATTGGGAACAGTGGGACATACAACTTAGTAACTGTGTTACACAAGGAAATAAGTAATAAGTAATAAGATGACATGCTTCCATCCCAATTTTGGCTTTTATTTTCCTAGAAGTTTACGTTGTTGCCCAGGCTTGCCTCGAACTCCAGACCTCAAGTGATCCACCAGCCTCGGCCTCCCATTCTCGGATTTTAGGCATGAGCCACCATGCCCAGCCCAATTTTTTATTTCTTTATGGTAAAATATCTAGGAGTAGGATTGTTAGGTAAAAGTATGGCAAAAGTGCAGCCATGTTTTGCTTGACAACAGGAATATGTTCTGAGAAATGTGTTGTGAGGTGGTTTTGTCACTGCGTGAATATCATTTAAGTGAATTTGCATAAACCTAGATGATGTAGCCTACTACACACCTAGACTATATGATATAGCCTACTGCTCCTATGCTACAAACCTGTATAGGATGTTACTGTACTAAATATAATAGGTGCCAGGCATGGTGGCTCACGCCTGTAATCCCAGAACTTTGGGAGGCCGAGGCGGGAGGGTCACCTGAGGTCAGGAGTTGGAGACCATCCTGGTCAACATGGGGAAACCCTGTCTCCACTAAATACAAAAATATAAAAAATAGCTGAGCATGGTGGTGCATGCCTGTAATCCCAGCTACTTGGGAGGCTGAGGCGGGAGAATTGCTTGAACCTAAGAGGTGGAGGCTGCAGTGAGCCAAGATCGCGCGACTGCACTGCAGCCTGGGCGACAGAGTGAGATTCCGCCTCAAAAAACAAAACAAAACAAAACAAACAAACAAATAAACTAGGTAGTGAGAGCCATACAGATAAAACTATAATTCCCCTCCTCACATATCTTCAGTAAATGGCATTGGAGAAGGATTACGTTGTTTAATGCTATATCTACAATTTAAGTGAAATGTTTTTGGTGTTAGTATTTCTCTGGACCACTTGTTACTGCCTCTCTTGTCTGGTCTTTATGCTGTCACTTCTAGCTGGTGACACACCTAAAACAGGTCTGAGGACTTACTGCTTTAGCCTACATAATACTGCCCTTCAGAGCCTGAGAATCTTTTCTCTGCTACTGTGTTTTTCTCCTTTTGCTCCCTGTACTCAGGAGTGTGTGTCATAGGGCAGGCTGAGTTTCATTAAGCTCCTAATGTGGATATTGGAAACCCCACCTGTGTGCCAAGTCCTTTTGGCTGTGAGCAAAGTGGAGGCTTGGTACTTGTCATTCCTTTGCAGCAGTTGAGCTGAAGGAATGCTGCATGGCTTGTTGGAAGTTGTTTGGTGGCCTTGAGTGGGGTGTGTATGAGGGTGTGTGTAGAGAGGTGAGGGTCTTATAGTCTGTGTGGGAGACATGGGTTCTTTTCTGGTGTCATGTTAATCATCAGGCAGTATTTATTGACTGCCTCCTTATGACTAGCACTGTAATAGGAGCTTTTGGAATAGAATAATAAAATATATAATTGAGTCATAGTTTAATAGTCAAACATTTCTAGCTCTGCCACTTACCAGCGTTGAATTGGGCAAGTTAATGTCTTTAAGCCTCCCTTTACTTTTCTGTAAAATGGAACTATTAATAACTATCTGATAGGACTGTTGTGAATATTGAATAAAGGACGTAAGTATCGTGTTTAGCACATACCTAACTGTAGTTACTATTTCATTTCATGTAGTCATATTATGACAGATACGATATAAAACAGAGGGTAATAAAAATAGAGAATAATGTGACAGTACACTGTATAATCAAATACTTTAATTGTGACATGTAGATTATAAATAGTCTAGGAATTTACAGAAGGGAAAGAACAGTCTTATGCAACCATTTAATATTCCTGTACCTCAGTTTTTCCACTGGACATGCTGTAGACAATGCTAGGTGATCTCCCAGAGAGTGATTAAGATGTTAAAGCATTTTTGCGTTTTTAGATGGTGCATATGATGGTGAGAAGGAAGGGAGAAGATTGAGGAATTGTTGATCTTGGCAAATTTAACACTTAACATTTAAACATTTTTCCTTATGTAGATGGACATGGCAGCCTTATAGGAAAACTTAAAGTTGGAGATGTGGTGATTTCCTTCCAGGGAACATACTTGCTTTGGTATTACTCTCTGTTGCCTCACTGGCATTTTAATTAGTTGAAAACTAAAGTTGGTCAATGGATTGCCTCTGATTGTGAGCCCTTGGATATAATCTGGAGATTAAGTGATTTGTAACCCAAATTATCTCTCTGATCCTCTGGCAAAAATGAAACAAACAAACAAACAGGGCAGGAGGAGATTTAGTTCTCTTGAACTGCATGTTAAGGACTTGTGGTTTACTCACCATCAGTGTTTCTCTGGGTGGAACATCTTTACTCAGAACAGATCTTAGACTGCTCACATAGACTGCTCTCACTTTTAAGCAGGTTTTCGTAAGCATATTCTTGGAAAACACCTTTTAGAAAGTGCTTTATTCACAATGTCCAAAAGAAACTGTTTCAGTTCCTAGTTGGTGTGTGCTTACTTGGTGATTTGTTTTGTGTTAGCCTGATACTGGAAAGTTTGTATTTGGGTTTTATTTCTATCCAGATCAACTTTCTTGTGTTTCAAGAAAATTGCAGATAATTTTCCCCTGAAAGTAAAGCTGTTCATACCTTTTTTCCATCTCTTTAGTTTGGGTGTCTCTCTCTCTTTTTTTTTTTTTTCCTTTTTTTTTTTTGGCATTGTTTGCCAAGGTTTCCAGTTTATAGCAAGAGGTGAGGCAACGTTGATCTTGGCAGAACAGTCCAAAGCCAGTAGAGTCATTAAGTGACGCAAGCTTTTGATTTTTTTTATTTCTGTTAAAGCTCTCTGACACAGCTGGCTATTCTAGTCCCAGAAGAAAGAGGAGAGACTTGCTGAAGATCTGGATGAGACAATAGAAGTTTGGGGCACATTAAAAAGAAGGAGCAAGAACATCAACAAAAACCTCAGATGATTCAAACAGGCTTCTTCTTGGCTTTGTGGAACCTTTTGCAGTTGCTCAGAATTTAAGTTTTTGCTTCAGAGGATGATGAGACAAGGCAATAAAGGGCGAGGAGGGTTATGTTGGATTCTTGCTTATCTGTCTACCTCTCCTTCCAGTTGGAAGAATCTTCAGTCCATAAGAAGCATTATCAACAAGCTTGAAGAACACATCTTACCCTGATCCTGGATGCTGCTGGAGTTGAGAATTACACCCACTTCACCAGGACGTTATTGAGGCTGTTCAAGAAAAATAGAAGGAAGCAATACTTAAGGATTTCTCTGTTTGCATTAGTCCTGTGCCATGTTACATTTTGGAGATTGTTTGGAACAAGTGAGGAAGGACTCTGTCATCTAGATCTAGGAGGATACCTGAGTCCCTTGAACTATGCAGATGATATTTGGAAGGTGGTAAACTCAAAATCTTCCAACATAAATTCACTAAATTCTGGATTCCCTTTCCTTTTAGAACTTTAGCAGACATAAATTCCTGCCAAAAAGGCACAAAACCTTCTCCGTTTTTTTTCAGGCTAAATGTGAACAATAATGTCTTGGAAGAGAAATTATTTTTCAGGGGGTCGTGGTAGTGTACAAGGGATGTTTGCACCTCGAAGCTCAACCTCCATAGCCCCTAGCAAAGGCCTCAGCAATGAGCCAGGGCAAAACAGCTGCTTCCTCAACAGTGCCCTGCAGGTAAGGGTAATTATTTTTGGTGAACTTTGACTTTTAATTGCTGATGCTGTATTTCTGGTAACTCTTTTTAAATAAAATTCTTGATAGTCTCTGTTTGAGGTTAGTAACCTGAGGTCATTTTTACATTTATCTGTGTGATCTTTGGCAAGTCACTTTATCTCTTTGAATCTCAATTACCTCATTTACAAAAAGAGGGATTAATAATGGTAAGAGAAAAAATAATAACTGTAACTACTATTATTTACATGCCTAAAGGGAGGTAAATGGGCCAGGTGATCTTTCAGATGGAGTCTTGCTATGTTGCCTAGGCTGGAGTACAGTGGCGCGATCTTGGCTCACTGCAACCTCCGTCTCCCAGGTTCAAGCGATTCTCTTGCCTCAGCCTCCTCAGTAGCTGGGGCTATGGGTGCCCGCCACCATGCCTGGCTAATTTGTGTATTTTTAGTAGAGACAGGGTTTCACCATATTTGTCAGGCTGGTCTTGAACCCCTGACGTTGTGATCCACCCGCCTCGGCCTCCCAAAGTGCTGGGATTACAGGCGGGAGCCACCGCGCCTGGCTCATCTTTCTATTTATCAACTTTTTTTCCTGAGCAATCTCTACGGGTTCTTATTTTTCTTTTCTTTTTTTTTTTTGTTGAGACAGAGTTTCATTCTATTGCCAAGGCTGGAGTATAGTGGCCCAATCACAGCTCACTGCAGCCTTGACCTCCGGGGCTCAGGTGATCCTCCTGCCTTAGCCTCCTGAGTAGCTGGGACCATGGGTGATCTCGGCGGTTCAAGCAATTCTGATGCCTCAGCCACCCAAGTAGGTGGAATTACAGCTGTGCATCACCACACCCAGCTAATTTTTGTATTTTTAGTAGAGACAGGGTTTTACCATGTTGGCCAGGCTGGTTTTGAACTCCTAGCCTCAAGTGATCCACCTGCCTCAGCCTCCCAAAGTGCTGGGATTATAGGCGTGAGCCACTGCGCCTGGCCTGTTTTCTGTTTTTCCTTTTGGGAGCCAGGTGTGTTATCCTAGATGCTTTTCTCTAGTATAGAAGCAAAATTCTTTCCACAAGTCAAAGACTTTCAGGTATGTTAATCTTGTCTCTTAATATTCAGGCTTTTGGCCCACATATTGAATGGAGTCTAGTCTTTGTCCAATTTATCTCCTCCCTTTGAGCTCTCCTGTTTTGGCTCATAACTGGTGTCTAGTCAGATACACTTGAATAGAGCTAGGGGAAAGTAAATTCCCTTAAGGTGATTATCTACCCTACATTTTCCCTTTCACTGTTGCTTGCTACTTAAGTGGTCTTAGAATCCCAAAGCTTTCTGCCTGTCTGCTCTGCCCAGTCACGCCCATAGCGTGTTAAGTTCATCCCCCTTGGCCTAACTTTCAAGTAATTACTTTCTCTTCTTTTCTGCTCTTCAGTGTAAAAGTAAATGAAATTTTCCACCCAAGATAATTATACTTGGGTAAAATATTAGCTTGACTCCTCAGATGTTATGAGAAAATAGGTTGCTATGAGAGAAGACAAGATGTTTAGTATAAAGAACAATGGTCTTGGGCATTAGGAGGAGACCTGGGTTCTAGTTTTAGCCATTCTGTAGACTAGTCTTGTGACCTTGTACAGGTAATAGTGTCTGAGTTTCCTCATTCATAATACAAGAATGTTGCCAAGCTTATCTAAGTAATAAAAGTTTCATGCTCTTTCTCAGTTTTTATTTATTTGAGACGGAGTCTCGCTTTGTTGCCCAGGCTAGAGTGAAGTGGTGGGATCTCAGCTCATTGCCATCTCCGCCTCTTGGGTTCAAGCGATTCTCCTGCCTTAGCTTCCTGAATAGCTGGGATTACAGACCATCTGCCACCACACCGGGCTAATTTTTGTACATTTGGTAGAGACGGGGTTTCGCCATTTTGGCTGGGCTGGTCTTGAACTCCTGACCTCAGGTAATCTGCCCACCTCGGCCTCCCAAAGTGCTGGGCTTACAGGTGTGTGCCACGGTGCCCAGTCTCTTTCTCAGTTTTTAAGTTTTTATTTGAAAACAATTTTTTTAAAAAATTATGTGCTGGCAACCCTATAAAAAAAATTTTAAGTGCTTTCCCTAATTATTACCACAAATTTCATGTGTTTAGGTGGAGTTGGCTAGGTTTTTGTCCTGGATGATGCATATTAGTTTTCTTTCTTTATTTCTTTTTTTGGAGCCAGGGGTCTCACTCTGTCGCCAAGGCTGGAGTGCAGTGGTGTACTCATAGCTCACTGCAGCCTTAACATCCTGGGCTCAAGCGATCCTCCCACCTCAGCCTCCCTAGTAGCTAGGACTACAGACACGTGCCACCATACCTGACTAATTTTTTTTTTTTAATTGTTTGTAGAGAGGGGATCTCACTGTAATTGCCTAGGCTGGTCTTGAACTTCTGGGCTCAAGCGATCCTCCTGCGTTGGCCTCCCAAAGTGCTGAGATTACAGGCATGAGCCACCACACCTGGCCACATATTAGTTTTTTTAGTTACTTTTTATCCTGGTAATACTTTTGTGATTTAGAAGCAGGCAAAAGAAGGCATTGATATAAATGTGTATGTTTACCCCCTTCTTGGCCATAGTCCCATTTTTATAATTGTTTTTTTCTATGTGGTCTATTTATATTGTCAGTTGAAACAATGCTGTTTATGAGTTTCCATTCTAATTTCCAGTGCCATATACAATACATTATATATATGTATACACACACACACATATACATATTTCTGTATCCATACTTAATGATTGAGGCATTGGTGGTTTTGGAGTCCCTATTATAATCATGTTACATGTTGAAAATAGTTGTTGCTATGAGCTAATATTCTGACTTTTGGTTTCAAAGCTGTATTTGCCACAGATGAGTTGAACTTATTACGTTTGTTATAAAAAGATGTTATTTACTTGGGAGCATAGCCAGTTTCAAAGAACTTTTAGAGTATGGATCTTGAGACATATAAGTAAGAAGAAGCTCCAGAGGTGTGCGTCATCTCGGGCTCCAGAAATTATGCTTTTTCACATATTATGACATTAAATGCTTTCCTAGCAAGGGGGGAGCTTCCTAAGGCATTATGCTATATATTACATCATTTCTTTTTTAACTAAAAATTGCAATTTATTCAGATTTCCTTAGTTTTTACCTGCTGTCCTTTCCTGGCCCAAGATTTCATCCAGGATACCACATTTAGATTTACTTGTCATGTCTTCTTAGGCTTCTCTTAGCTGTGACATTTTCTCAGAATGTTTATGTTTTTGATAATCTTTGACAGTTTTGAGGAGTACTCATCAAGTATTTTTTTGGATATCCCCCTTCCCCTATTGGAATTTGTCTAATGCTTTTCTCATGATTAGACTAGGGTAATAGGTTTTGGGGAGGAAGACCACAAAAGTATAGTGCCGTTTTCAACACATCACATCAAGGGTATATACTATAACATGATTTATCACTGTTAATATCATATTTTTTTTCCATTTCAACAAAAGTATAGAAATCATAATTTTTTACCCTATTGACTTAAGGAGATCACAATTCTCTTAGAAATGTCTAAAAATTGAGAGTTCTAACAAAGAAAAAATTCCATACTACAGTTCACATTTCTATGGGTTCACATTTCTAATATAAGTTATAAAATATTCTTGCTTTTCTTGTGTGGATCATTAATGTAAATCCTTATTCTTCAGCTTTAACCCATAAATTTCCTCTTCAGGATCACATTTGATGTATGTCATGTCATATTTTAACTGTATTACCTTCACTTTATGTTCAAATTAATATCTTTCCCAGAATATGACCATTCATTTTTCCTGTTAGATATCTCACCATTTTTCACAGTTGTTTTAATATACTAGAATGAAGTTTTCTCTGGGAATAAAGATATCTTCTGCAGTCATTACCTATGTTTGCTTGAACTCTTTTACTTTAAAATTAAATGGTGGCTTTTTATAGAGTAATGAAATGTTTTCCCTTTCTCACCAGGTTTTGTGGCACTTGGATATCTTCCGACGTAGCTTTAGGCAGCTTACAACTCACAAGTGCATGGGAGATTCCTGCATCTTTTGTGCTCTCAAGGTAAGTACTTCCAATTAGTTTCTTCTCACTACCATTGGGTGGCCACATGGTCAATATCAAGGTGGTTTGGTTAATCAGGATGATGCTAAAGAATTTGTTACTGAATTATCTACCTGTGGTTTAGTGCAAAAATGGATATGATTGGTTTGCTTGCTTCAAAGAATTAGTACTTGACTTGGGTAGTCTCTTTTACTGAACCTGTTTTGCTTATGCAGCTCTATTTGATGTGACAGAATACTATGCAAGTATGCTTCTCCTTTTTTTTTTTTCTGAGACGGAGCCTCATTCTGTCATCCAGGCTGGAGTGCACTGGTACAATCTCAGCTCACTGCAACCTCCGCCTCCTGGGTTCAAGCAATTCTTCTGTCTCAGCCTCCTGAGTAACTGGGATTATAGGCGCGCACCACCATGCTCCGTTAATTTTTGTATTTTTGTAGAGACGGGGTTTCGCCATGTTGGCCAGGCTGGTCTCGAACTCCTGACTTCAGGTGATCCGCCTGCCTCGGCCTCTCAAAGTGCTGGGATTACAGGTGTGAGCCACCGCGCCCGGCCGGGCAGATATTTTTAGAAAGAGATAAGTGATTCTTCTGAATTTTTGCCACTTGGGTCATAAACATCTTGTTTTCTACCCTTTGTTTGGAACCACTATAACTTGTTTTTTTGTTTTGTTTTCTTTTTGAGACGGAGTTTTGCTCTTGTCACCCAGGCTGGTGTGCAATGGTGCAGTTTCGGCTCACTGCAACCTCCCCCTCCCAGATTCAAATGATTCTCCTGCCTCCGCCTCCCCAGTAGGTGGTGACTAGTTTTTGAAATATATTTTTAGTGGAGATGGGATTTCACCATGTTGGCCAGGCTGGTCTTGAACTCCTGACTCCCAAATAGGGAGCCTCCCAAATAGCCTCCCAAGGCGCCGACCACCACGCCTGGCTAATTTTAATTTTAGTAGAGACGGGGTTTCACTGTATTGGCCAGGCTGGCCTCCCAACTCCTGACTTCAGGTGATGCCCGCCTCGGCCTCCCAAAGTTCTGGGATTACAGGCGTGAGCCATCATGCCCAGCTGGAACCATTATAACTTGTAACAATATATAGAATATAAATTATTGGTTTATTGGGGAGTTCAAATATGAATTTTAATACAACCAAATCTCTTACAAGTTGAATATAACATTTCTTACTGTGCCCATTTAGACAGGGGTCCATCCAAAGGGCATTTTATCTGATTTTCTGAAAGATACATTAAGTATCTAACTTAGATAAAGAAGAAATACAGTAGTCCTGTGGTCAGTAAGTCCAAAAGAAGTCTGATTCATGGCATTAGGGCCATGCTAGGGAGAAAAAAACAAACAACAACAAAAAATGTCATTCAGAAAGGGAGAGAAAAACAAAAAAGCAAAACATGTTTGGGATACTTACTAGGGAAATGTGAATCCTGGAGAAGTCCCTAGTAGAAGAACTGTCTGACTCTGGAAACTCTTGTCTGTACCAAGAAGGGATGAGAGCACTTATATGACCTCTGAGAGGCCTTTGACTAGTCAGGACTGTGCTGTACTCTTCATTGATCTGGGTAGGACTCTGGAGAACTGGCTGCCACACTCTTGTTATATTTCATTTTCCTGAGGGACAAACTGTTACTTAGTATAAATCAGTATCGTTATATAAGCTGGAAAGATGAAGAAAGCCAACCACTAGACTACCCTCTGAGATACACAAGTACAGAAGGGAAATTGTCAATTTGTTGGGCTGAGGAAATATTTTGGGACTCTTTCAGAGAGACAGTTGCTTGTGGTGGATAGATAAATGGTCTTGGGGATGTATTTATCAAAGGCTATATTTTGGGTCTTCATAACTCTGGGGATGTGTTAGAATTCTGGTACTTTCCTCATTACATCACTGCCTGATCTAACCAAGAGATTTATTTTCCTTCACTGCCTCATCTGTTGTGTTGGGAGTGTATTAAAAGTTTGATTCTTTTCCCCTAAGTGCTTTTCAGTTCCTCAGTGCTATATAGATGTTAAATAATTAGTCTCTAGTTTGAACACACTTCACGTTTTAGATGGCATTGTTTCTATTCTTTTAATTATTGTATACTTGATTTGAAAATTATAGACTTGTAATGCAGATAGATTAATTTGGAAGTGTGGATGAGCTGAACTTGATTTTAGTTGTTAAGAAGTTTAAATTGTTAGAATAGCCAGTTTTCAAGAGCTATTCCCTCATCCAGGATGGAGGGCTTCATTTTCTGAGAGAAGGGAAATGGTGATAAACATATGAAGGAGTACACTTGAAATGAGCCATCAGCACCTGGGTCCTCCTGTACGATGTCTCTTGTTCCCCACTTTAAAACTACTTTTATAGGGCTGTGAGCAGTGGCTATGCCTGTATTCCCAGTGCTTTGGGAGGCTAAGATGGGAGGATCACTTGAAGCCAGCAATGTGAGACCAGCCTGGGCAACATAGGAAGACCCCATCTCTACAAAGAAAACAAAAATTAGCGGGGCATAATGGCACATACCTGTAGACTCAGCTACTCTGAAGGCTGAGGTGGGAGGATCACTTGAGCCCAGGAGTTCAACACTGAAGTGAGCTATGATTGTGCCGCTACACTCCAGCCAGGGTGATAGAGCAAGATCCTGTCTCTAAAAAAATAAAAAAAATTAAAATACTTTTATAGAACATGAAAATAGTACAGTCCATCATTGAACTAGATTCTAATCATTGTAAATAAGACAAACCCAAAGGAAAGATATAAAGATTATAAAGGATGAAACAAAGTTGCTGTTATTTGCAGATGATATGACTGTTACAAGAAAACTCAATCTACTGATAAGTCAGAAGCAACAATAAGAGAGTATAGTGGGTTGTTGCATCAAGGCATAACATTCAGTTCTGTTTCTTTTTTTTTTTGAGACGGGCTTTCGCTCTTGTTGCACAGACTGGAGTGCAATGGTGCGATCTCAGCTCACTGCAACCTCTGCCTCCCAGGTTCAAGCGATTCTCCTGCCTCAGCCCCCCAAGTAGCTGGGATTACAGGCACCCACCACCACGCCTGGCTAATTTTTTGTGTTTTTAGTAGAGCTGGGGTTTCGCCATGTTGGCCAGACTGGTCTTTCGCCATGTTGGCCAGACTGGTCTTGAACTCCTTACACCTCAGGTGATCTACCCGCCTCAGCCTCCCAAAGTGCTGTGATTACAGGTGTGAGCCACCATGCCCTGCCGGTACTGGCAATTTTCTATTTTGACTTGAAGAGTTATTGCAAGGGTGTTGACTTTGATTACTTGTTGTACTGGATCTCTGTGGAGGTTTTACACAAATGTCTTATACCATTTTTGTAAGATTTATTCATATTTACTGCATATACTTTGTTGCTATTATAAAATGCTTTTTAAATTGCATTTTCTGTTTGTTGCCAGCTGTAGAAACAGAACTGGCTGGGCGCAGTGGCTCATGCCTGTAATCCCAGCACTTTGGGAGGCCGAGGCGGGTAGATCACCTGAGGTGTAAGGAGTTCAAGACCAGTCTGGCCAACATGGCAAAACCCTATCTCTACTAAAAATACAAAAAATTAGCCGGGTGTGGTGGCACATGCCCATAATCCCAGCTACTCAGGAGGCTGAGGTATGAGAATCACTTGAACCCGGGAAGTGGAGGTTGCAGTGAGCCAGGACCGTACCACTGCACTCTAGCCTGGGCGACAGAGCAAGACACTGTCTCAAAACAAAACAAAAAAAAGAAAGAAAATTATCCTCCCTTTTTTCTCAATCAGATCTCTTTTCTCCCAGGGACTTCCTAATGTTTGTGGTAATCATTTCCTTTTTTTTTTTTTGAGACAGAGTCTCACTGTGTCGCCCAGGCTGGAATGCAGTGGCACAATCTCGGCTCACTGCAACCTCCACCTCCTGGGTTCGAGTGATTCTCCTGCCTCAGCCTCCCAAGTAGGTGGGATTACAGGTGCATGTCACCATGCCCGGCTAATTTTTGTATTTTTAGTAGAGGCGGGGTTTCACCATGTTGGTCAGGCTGGTCTCGAACTCTTGACCTTGTGATCCACCCGCCTTGGCCCCCCAAAGTGCTGGGATTACAGGCGTGAGCCATCGCGCCTGGCCCATTTCCTTGTTTTATCTGATGTTTTACTACCTATATATTTATTCTTAATCTAATTTAAAGATTACCTGTTTTTGAGACTTCATTGTAAATGGAATCATTCTATGTAAATTTTGTGTGTGTTTCTTAGCTCAGCAATATGTTTATGAGAGCATCTACGTTGTTGTGTGTAGGTCTAGTTCATTTTCATTATTGTATGGTATTTCTTTTTTTCTTTTCTTTTCTTTTTTTTTTTTTCATTTTTGAGGCAGAGTTTTGCTCTTGTTGAGCAGACTGGAGTGCAATGGTACGATCTCAGCTTGCTGCAACCTCTGCCTCCTGGTTTCAAGCGATTCTTCTGCCTCATCCTCCTGAGTAGCTGGAATTACAGGCATGCGCCACCACGCCTGGCTAATTTTGTATTTTTAGTAGAGACAGGGTTTCTCCGTGTTGGCCAGGCTGGTCTCAAACTGCTGACCTCAGGTGATCTGCCCACCTTGGCCTCCCAAAGTGCTGGGATTACAGACGTGAGCCACTGTGCCTGACCAACTACCAAATGTTGGCAGTCATTTGGATTGTTTCCAGTTTTTAATTTTTATGAAGAGTATTACTGAGAACATTTTTGTACATGTTTACCTATGTGTACACATTTCTTTTGTACACATGCCCAGGACTGGAATTGCTAGATCATAGAATATGTACGTCTTCAACTTTTTTAGATAATGCCATTTGTTTTCCAATGTGGTTGTACTCATGTATACTCTCATCAGTAGGCTTATTTTGGAAGTTGAGAAAAGACAGTTCTGAAATTTACATAACAAACAGGGAAAAATAGGACAGTACTGAAAAATAACAACAGAGTGTGACTTCAGAGTAGGCAGGCTAAGTTATTTATTTATTTATTTGAAATAGGATCTTGTTCTGTTGCCCAGGCTGAGGTGTAGTGGGGCTATTACAGTTCACTGCAGCCTCGACCTCCTGGACTCAAGGAGTCCTCTTGCCTCTGCCTCCCGAGTAGCTGGCACCACAGGCATGTGCTACCATGTCTGGCTGAGTTTTAAATTTTTGGTAGAGATGGGTTCTGACTATGTTGCCTAGGCTGGTTTTGAACTCCTGGGCTCAAGCAGTCCTTTCACTTCGGCTTCCCAAAGTGCTGAGATTACAGGCATGAACTGCCATTCCTGGCCCAGAGTGTGCTAAATTATATTGTGGTAACAAAGAACCCTAAACTCCCTGTGATTAATATACCAAAGATTTATTTCTCATTCACTGAAGATAAGTAGGGATACGATTGATTATATCACTTAGGTACCAAAGCTACAATTGTATTGAGTATTATTATTTTTTAGAGATAGGATCTTGCTCTGTCACCCAGCCTGGAGTACAGTGGTACCAGTCATAGTTCACTGCAGCCTCAGTTTCCTGGGGTCAAGCAATTCTGTGCCTCAGCCTCCCAAGTAGCTAGGACTACAGATGTGTGCCACCATGCCCAACTCCTTTTTATTTATTTACTTTTTGGTAGAGATGAGGACTTGCTATGTTACCCAAGGCTGGTCTTGAATTCCTGGCCTCAAGTCATCTTCCCACCTTGGCCTCTCAAGGTGCTGGCATGAACAGCACCATGCTTGATCACCATATAAAATATTAGTTGCTAAGCCAGAGGGAAAAAGAGCTTTGGACGGTTTTGCACAGGCAGTTAATGCTCAGCAGGTCACTTCTGCTCACAGCTCATTGAAACAGAACTAATCTTGTCCCACTGACCCACAAGGGAACCTGGAACTGTAGTCCTATGGTGATCCTTAAGAGGGGTAAGACCAGAGATATTTGCCAAACAGTATTAATGACTAGCATACTTTATGAGATATCAAGAATTATTATAAAACTATAATAATTAAGATAATGTGGTATCTACACAGTGTGGCAAATAAATCAGTGGAACAAAATTTGTGGTTCAGAAATAGTCATATAGGAAACTTGCTACTTGCCCTGTGAATCTAAGGAGAAAGTGGATTTTTCAATAATGGCGTTTAGACAATTAGTTATCCCTATAGGGAAAAGAAAAAAGGAAATTAGTTTCCTATTTCATACCGTACCAAAAGTAAGAATTTCAGATGAATTAAGGACTAAAATGTGACTCACACCTCTAACCTCAGCACTCTGGGAGGCCATGGTGGGAGGATCGCTTGAGCCTAAGAGTTTGAGACTACCCTGGACAACAAAATGAGATCCTGTCTCTACAATAAGTCAAAAATTAGACAGGCATGGTGGTGCGCACCTGTTGGCCCAGCTACTTGAGAGGCTGAGGCAGGAGGTCTGCTTGAGCCCAGGAGGTCAAGGCTGCAGTGAGCTGTGTTTGTGCCACTGTACTCCAGCCTAGGTGACAGAGTGAGACTCCGTCTCAATTTTTTTTTTTTTTGAGACGGAGTCTCGCTGTCTCCCAGGCTGGAGTTCGGTGGTGCAATCTCGGTTCACTGCAAGCCCCGCCTCCCGGGTTCACGCCATTCTCCTGCCTCAGCCTTCCGAGTAGCTGGGACTGCATGCACCCGCCACCATGCCTGGCTAATTTTTTGTATTTTTAGTAGATGCGGGGTTTCACCATGTTAGCCAGGATGGTGTCGATCTCCTGACCTCGTGATCTGCCCGCCTCGGCCTCCCAAAGTGCTGGGATTACAGACGTGAGCCACCGCGCCCGGCCAATTTTTTTTTTTTTTAAGTTTTAGAAGAAACTATGAGAGAGTATCATGACCTCAGGGATAGGGAAGTACTTATTAAATAAGACATGAAAAAAAGGTTAGGAAATTGATAAATTTTACTACAGAAATTCAGAAACTTTCATTTATTTAAAGACTCCATAAAGAATGCGAAGAGACAAGGCTACAAACCTAGAGAAAATATCTTCAACATATATATGTAACAGAAGATTAGTATCCAGCATAGAACTCCAGAGAATTCCTATAAAAAATAAATAAAAGGCCGGGTGCGGTGGCTCACGCCTGTAATCTCAGCACTTTGGGAGGCCGAGGCGGGCAGATCACTTGAGGTTAGGAGTTTGAGACCAACTTGACCAACATGGAGAAACCCTGTCTCTACTAAAAATACAAAATTAGCCGGGCATGTTGGCACATGCCTGTAATCCCAGCTATTTGGCAGGCTGAGGCAGGAGAATCACTTGAACCTGGAGGGCGGAAGTTGTGGTGAGCTGAGATTGTGCCATTGTACTCCAGCCTGGGCAACAAGAGCGAAACTCTGTCTCAATAAATAAATAAATAAATAAATAAATAAATAAATAAATAAAATGAGTCGAGAAAAATGGACAAAGCTACAAACAGGCCTTTTTCAGGATAGGAAACCCAAATAACCCCTGAGCGTATGAAAAATGCTTTCCCCCATTATTAATCTAAGAAATGTAAATTAAGTCATACCCTTCAGTTTGGTAGACATTTAAAAATCTAATAAAATTGTTACTGCTAGGCGGTGGTGGCTCACATCTGTAATTCCAGCACTTTGGGAGGCTGAGGCAGGAGGATTGCTGAGCTCAGGAGTTTGAGACCACCATGGACAACAAAGTGAGATCCTATCTCTACGGAAACATTTTTAAAAATTATCTGGGCATGTTGGCGTGTGCCTGTGGTCCCACCTACTTGGGAGGCTGAGATGGGAAAATACTTGAGCCCAAAAGGTTGAGGCTGCAGTGAGCCTTGATCACACTGCTGCAGTCAAGCATGAGTGTCAGATAGGGTCTATCTCAAAAAAAAAAAAAAAAGTTCATGTTACCAAAAATGTGGGATAATGAGGACTTGACATACATTGCTAGCTGAAATATAAATTGATATCACTACTTAGGAAAACCGTTTACCATTACTTAGTAGAATTGAACTTGCACCATGTAACCACCTCGCAATTCCACCCCTAGAAATACATTGTAGAAAACTTCTTGATACATAATGTGCCAGAAGATATATTTGAGAAAGTTCAAAGTAGTATATTTTGAGATTGTAGAAAAATTTAAATAACACATTCCAACTACACTAGAGTGGATTTAAATATTATGGTTTATTCCAATAGTAAAATACTATACAGTAATGAAAATGAATTCTGCAGCTGCATACGACAACTTGGGCTAATCTCATAAAACATCACATTGATTGAAAAAAGCAAGTCATAGAAGACTATATGAATCATGATTCCGTTTATATATAAATCAAAACCAGGCAAAACTGAAGAACATACTGTTCAGGAGTACATGCTTGTGATAAGTCTGTAGAGAAAAAGGAAATGCTTTTCACAAAATTCAGGATAGTTGTGTTCTATAGAAGGTGGAGGGTGGATTTCATGTAAGGGTATGTAATCAGTTGGAGAGGCTTAAACTCATGGTTTATTTTTCTATTTCTTAAATTGGGTGGTGGGCACATGGGTGTGTGGGTGTTTATTATTCTTTGGCTGTGTATATGTTATGTTTATTCTCTTTTTGTATGACTATTTTAATTATAAAATGTAGAAAAGCACTGCAGCCATTCTGGGAAGCACACTAAAGTATAAAGATTTAAAATTGCCTGAATTCTAGCATGGAGATTGTAATTTTTTTTTGTTTGTTTTTTGTTTTTTTGTGAGACAAAGTTTTGCTCTTATCACCCAGGCTGGAGTGCAGTGGCATGATCTCAGCTCACTGCAACCTCTACCTCTTGGGTTCAAGCAATTCTCGTGCCTCAGACTCCCGAGTAGCTGGGATTACAGGTGTGCGCCACCACGCCCAGCTAACAGATTGTCATTTCTCTTTATGCTTCCCCTCTGGTCTGTATTTCTGGTAGTAAGTCTTTTTGCCCACTGTTTTTGTAAAAAGATTACTTTTTTCCAGATCCCTAAATTGCCTCTTTATCTGTAGTATCTTCCTACTTCATTTGTTTTTAAACCTAAGAATACCCTGGAATGCTATATTGAAGTTAGTATCTTCTCATAATCCTGAAGTGGCTCCCACTTGTTTCTTAAATCACTTAAAAATGTATGATTACAAACATTTCAAAACCTAATTTTACCTATCTTTCCTTTCCTTGCATAGGCATTCTCCATTTCAGCTATGATAATAGTGCGCTTGCTATGTCTACCTCTTAGACATTTCAGATGCCATTCACTTTGCGTGGAGTTTTACCTCCCTTTTGCCAAGCCACATTCACTTTTCAGAACTCTGCTTCAGAAGTTAGCTTCTTCATGACGTTTTATTTAAATTTTAAATTTTTTATTTAAAAAAAATGGAGACAGAGTCTTGCTATGTTGTCTAGGCTGGTCTTAAACTCCTGGCCTCAAGTGATCCTCCTGCCTTGGCCTCCCAGGCTGCTAGGATTACAGATGTGAGTCACTTTGCCCTCCCTTCATGAAGTTTTAGACATACTGTCTATCTAGATCTATGGTTGTTTGACTTAACAGTATTTAGCATGGCTGAATAAATTTTTGGGAAAGAAGTTCAACTCTTCTCTCTTGGTATTTCTCACAGTGCCTAGTACAGTGCTTGGACCATACTATTAACACTCTACTTTTCTGGGTTTTCTGGGTTGATATAATCTTTTGGTAGTTCTTGGATTTTTTTTTTTTTTTTTTTTTGGTGACAGAGTCTTGCTCTGTCGCCCAGGCTGGAGTGCAGTGGCGTGATCTCGGCTCACTGCAACCTCTGCCTCCAGGGTTCAAGCAATTATCCTGCTTCAGCCTCCTGAGTAACTGGGATTACAGGCACCTGCCACCACACCTGGCTGATTTTTGTATTTTTTTTATTAGAGACGGGGTTTCACCATATTGGCCAGGCTGGTCTCAAACTCCTGACCTTGTGATCTGCCCATCTTGGCCTTCCAAAGTGCTGGGATTACAGGCGTGAGCCACTGTACCTGGCCTTCTTGGATTTTATTAAATAGTTATGGAGTTTTTGGTAGTTGCCTTCTGTTTTTCTTCCTTTCTTTTATGATCTTTCTCACTCTTGTCCTATTTGATGGAAAGAGGTTTTCATCCGTAACTTTTGGTCTCACTTTTTTTAGTAGGCCTTTCTCATTTGGTAAGGGAAGAGTAAAATATGTGTTTATTGTGGGTGAGGCTAGAGTGATGATGGAAAAGACCTGGTGAAAGAAGAAGGCAGACCTGGGATTCTGTCAGCAAAACATTTATCTGGCATTCTGTGGTTAAGTTACATGTTACCTTGTGGTATTTCCAGTGTGGGTATAATTTTATATGCTGAAATCCCATTTTTTCACTGCTTCCTATTTCAGTATTAGAGGGATGTTTGGTGACGCTAATAAGAAATCCTTTTGGCTGACTATGATCTGTTTGCATTCCCTCTTTTTTTTTTTTTTTTTAAATGGAGTCACTTTGTCACCCAGGCTGGAGTGCAGTCGTGTGATCTCAGCTCACTACAACCTCCACCTCCCAGGTTCAAGTGATTCTCCTGCCTCTGCCTCTCCAGTAGGTGGTGGCTAATTTTTGTATATATTTTTAGTAGGGATGGGATTTCACGATGTTGGCTAAGCTGGTCTCGAACCCCTAACCTCAAGCGATCTGCCCGCCTCGGCCTCCCAAACTGCTGGGATTACAGATGTGAGTCACCATGCCCGGCCCTGTTTGCATTCTCTAATGTGAAGTTGATATGTAAAATACTTTTTTTTTTTTTTTGAGATGGAGTCTGGCTCTGTCACCCAGGCTGGAGTGCAGTGGTATGATCTGGACTCACTGCAATCTCCGCCTCCCAGGTTCAAGTGATTCTCTTGCCTCCACCTCCCGACTAGCTGGGATTACAGGTGCCTGCCACCACGCCCATCTATTTTTTTGTTTTTTTTTTTTTGAGACGGAGTTTTGTTATTATTGCCCAAGCTAGAGTGCAATGGCGCGATCTAGGCTCATCTCAACCTCCACCTCCCAGGTTCAAGTGATTCTCCTGCTTCAGCCTCTCTAGTAGCTGGGATTACAGGCATGTGCCACCATGCCTGGCTAATTTTGTCTTTTTAGTAGAGGTGGGGGTTTCTCCATGTTGATCAGGCTGGTCTTGAACTCCTGACCTCAGGTGATCCACCTGCCTTGGCCTCCCAAAGTGCTGGTATTACAGGTGTGAGCCACCGCGCCCGGCCTACTAATTTTTTATATTTTTAGTAGAGTCAGGGTTTCACCGTGTTGGCCAGGCTGGTCTTGAGCTCCCAACCTCAGGTGATCCACCTGCCTTGGCCTCCCAAAGTGCTGAGATTACAGGCATGAGCCACCACGCCTGGTTGTAAAATTTTTGTTTTGTAGTTTTTTTCCCCCAAAACAGGAAACTCCAAACTTTCTCAATTTGAAATACAGTTGACCCTTGAGCAACACGAGTTTGAACTGTGTGGGTCCATTTATATTGTTTTTCAATAGATACATTGTAAATTTTTTTGAGATTTGTGACAATTTGAAAAAACTCACAAACCACGTAGCCTGGAATTATCAAAATAATTAAGAAAAAGTTATGTCACAAATGCCTAACATGTAGATAGTAGTCTATATAATCAAGTATTTATATTATCGGTAAGGCTTCCAGTCAACAGTAGGCTATTAGTAGTTAAGTTTTTGGGATGTCAAAATTTATACACAAATTTTCAACTATATGGGGTCAGTTCCCCTAACCACTGAGTTGTTCACGAGTCAGCTTTATAAGGACTTGCCAATTGTGTAAAGTCAGATTTCTTTTATTTGGAGCATAATTATTCACTCTAGGAACCACTGTTAAGGACAAAAGGAAACACTAACATGTTTCTAGATGAATCAGAGGCTAGCCAACTTTCCCTTTTTGTATTGTATACATTTGTATAGTATTGTATACTATAATGTGTACTATAATACAATCCCATGCCTGTATACAATTGTTCCAGTATTTATAATTGCTTTGATTTGTACATGGTATTTATGATCCATTTCTTTTGGTTCTGTAAAATGTACTGGGTTTTTTCTGTGTTACATGATACTAAGTCCCTACAGTAAATTCAGCCTCAAAATCTTGCATGCAAGTTACTAATTATGCCTTTCATTGAAAATGTTTTGTGTCAGTGTGTCATTCTGCTTACTTTGAACCATGATGCCTGTCAATTCTGACTTAAAAATTGAAGACCGGGCACAGTGACTCACGCCTATAATCCCAGCACTTTGGGAGGCCGAAGCAGGCGGATCATGAGATCAAGAGATCGAGACCATCCTGGCCAATATGGTGAAACCCCATCTGTACTAAAAAGACAAAAATCAACTGGGCATGGCGGTGCTTCCCTGTAGTCCCAGCTACTCGGGAGGCTGAGATGGGAGAATCACTTGAACCCTGGAGGCGAGGTTGCAAGTGAGCCGAGATCTAGCCACTGCACTCCAGCCTGGGCAACAGAGCAAGACTCCATCTCAAAAAAAAAAAAAAAAAAAAAAGAATAATGGCTTTTTAAATCCTTCTTGAGCTGGTCTTGAAGTGGTTAGTCACTGAACCCATTTATTTGATAAGTAACCCATTTATTCTCCTTTTGAGAATAAAACTTCCTCATGCCTATAATTCCAGCACTTTTGGAGGCCAAGGTGGGTGGATCACCTGAGGTCAGGAGTTCGAGACCAGCCTGGCCAACATGGTGAAACCGTGTCTCGACTAAAAATACAAAAATTAGCCAGGTGTGGTACCATGCGCCTGTAGTCCCAGCTACTCGGGAGGCTGAGGCAGCAGAATCGCTTGAACCTGGGAGGTGGAAGTTGCAGTGAGCTGAGATCGCGCCATTGCACTCTAGCCTGGCGACAGAGAGAGACTCCGTCTTTAAAAAAAAAAAAAATTAGCCAGGTGTGGTAGCAGGCACCTATAGTCCCAGCTACTTGGGAGGCTGAGGCAGGAGAATCACTTGAACCTGGCAGGTGGTGGTTGCAGTGAGCAAGATTGTGCCACTGCACTTCCTGCCTGGGTGACAGAGTGAGACTCCATCTCAAAAAAAAAAAGAAAATTTGAAGAAGTTTGTGTGCTAATTACCCTGTCCCCTCAAAAGCCCCACATTTTTTCTATCTCATGTCACTAAAATATTTTTTCTAACCTAAATTACTGTTATGCCTATAGCCCAGTGGTCTTATTTATTATTCACAGTGAATCTACTTTTACACCCCTGGCCCCCAGGGTATGACTTGACTTTGGTGTTGGCTTATTTATTTATCTCTGTTCAGTAGAGGAAATCCGTCCTCTGTATTTAGTGTGCCACAAAGATTTTGCTCTTCCAGGGATTGTACTAGAGGCTTTGCAGTGCCAGGATGTAGGACAGAGTGTTTTTTGTTATAGGCAAAGCAGAATGTGCATTGATTGATTAAATTAAACAAATCTTCTCAATTAGTGATTTTTCTTTTAAGTATGCTAGTATAAGGCATAAAAGCCTGGGAATGGTGCTGGCAGGGGGTGGGTGGGGAGGAAGCAGAATTTTGTATATAAGGTATCCTGTAATGTCTGTATGTGGAGAGCAGTTAGACTGTTCTTATGCGACAGGAAGGTATGTGTTCTGCTTGTAGTCCACTTGTTGATTGGGGGAAATTTGAGAATTCAAGGAATAAATCTCTAGTGTTTTTCAAGTTATACCTTATGCCTGTTTCTCTGTTGTGTACTGAAGCATAAGCACAGAGAATAAAATGATGTAAGAAATTACTCAGCCCGGGCGCGGTGGCTCATGCATGTAATCCCAGTGCTTTGGGAGGCCGAGGCGGGTGGATCACGAGGTCAGGAGTTCAAGACTAGCCTCGCCAAGATGGTGAAACCCCGTCTTTACTAAAAATACAAAAATTAGCCAGGCTTGGTGGCGGGTGCCTGTAATCCTAGCTACTTGGGAGGCTGAGGCAGAGAATTGCTTGAACCTGGGAGGCGGAGGTTGCGGCGAACCAAGGTGGTGCCACTGCACGATTGTTGCCTGGGTGACAGAGCGAGACTCTCTCAAAAAAAAAAAAAAGAAAAAAAAAATTACTCATTGTTCATTATTAATCCATTCCTTTCTTTTGCAGATTGTAGAAATGGAAGGTTCTTCATTGTTCTTTAGTCACAGCCACTATCAGAGAAGAGAAAACTCATTATTCTGGACTGATTCTTTAAACCAGGAAATTAGATTTCTAGTGTATTCCCCAGAAATTTTAGCTGGTAATAAACAGCTCTCACATAGGGAAGTATGTCCTTATGTCTAATCCAAATATCATCTGCTTGAGTTTAACTTCATTGTTTTGATCACCTATGTATGAATATGATCATATTTGTATGGTCCTTTGATCGTCCTTCCCTTAGTTTTAAGTTCCTATTAGGCTGTGAGTAATTTAAATATTCTTTTTTTTTTTTTTTTTTTTTCTTGAGACGGAGTCTCGCTCTGTCGCCCAGGCTGGAGTGCAGTGACCGGATCTCGGCTCACTGCAAGCTCTGCCTCCCGGGTTTATGCCATTCTCCTGCCTCAGCCTCCCGAGTAGCTGGGACTACAGGTGCCCGCCACCTCGCCCGGCTAGTTTTTTTGTACTTTTTAGTAGAGACGGGGTTTCACCGTGTTCGCCAGGATGGTCTCGATCTCCTGACCTCGTGATCCGCCCGTCTCGGCCTCCCAAAGTGCTGGGATTACAGGCTTGAGCCACCGCGCCTGGCCGTAATTTAAATATTCTCAACTAATTTATCCATTGGCAAAACTTGAATAGTATAAAATGAATCCTTCATCTTTTTTTAAAATTTGGAATTCAGAATTGTATATGATATTCAAATAGAAGGGGTACGACTGCAAGGAAATATATAGTGAATCATCATGATTCTTTCCTTGCCAGAATTTATGGCAGATCCTACAGTTTAGACAATCTCAAAACCTTGTGCTTATCGAGAAGGGTCTCCCCATTCAGTTTTTCCTGAGGGGTAAGTGGTTATGTATTGATTCTCAAAATTTGATTTGAATACTGTTGGTAATTTGTAAGAGTCTTGCAGTTTTGATCTTGGCAAAAATTAGTAAATTGACTATTATATTATATAAAACCTCGACATTAGCTTATTGTTTCTCACTAAAAGCAATACCATTCTCTGGTGAATTTGGCCCATCTCTGTCTCTGTTCATTGTCTTGAAGTCTTGGTGTTCCTGCTTATCTGTGTCTCTTGTCTTTGTGCATATGTGAGTTGCCTCTAGTTTGCATAGGTGGTAGCAGGCATGAGTGTGATATGTAGTTTATGATTGTCTTTAACCTCACCATTGCAAGTCCCAAATATTGTTATGAACAGAATGCAAATAAAGTCTTAAAGTTATGAGATGATATGGTATTGATAATTGACTTTAATTTAAAGGGACTGGTAAAGGATATGTAGGTGCTTTTCTAATCAGAGTCCAGAAGGTAGATATATGGTTAGAGAATCCCAAGGGAGAAACTAGCCAGCTCTTCTCTGCCTTCCCCAAAGTTAGATCAAGAGTTTGTATTAAATTACATATGTGGGCCGGGCGCGGTGGCTCAAGCCTGTAATCCCAGCACTTTGGGAGGCCGAGACGGGCGGATCACGAGGTCAGGAGATCGAGACCATCCTGGCGAACACGGTGAAACCCCGTCTCTACTAAAAAATACAAAAAACTAGCCGGGCGCGGTGGCGGGCGCCTGTAGTCCCAACTACTCGGGAGGCTGAGACAGGAGAATGGCGTGAACCCGGGAGGCGGAGCTTGCAGTGAGCTGAGATCCGGCCACTGCACTCCAGCCTGGGTGGCAGAGCGAGACTCCGTCTCAAAAAAAAAAAAAAAAAAATTACATATGTGATGATATTAAGGCATTAATACCTTTTGGGGTGTGATAATGATATTATGGTTGTTTGTTTATTTATTTATTGAGAGAGGGTCTTGCTCTGTCACCCAGGCTGAAGTGAAGTGGTACAATTATAGCTCACTGTAGCCTGGTACTCTTGGGCTTAAACGATCTTCCCACCTCAGCCAACTATGTAGCTGAGACTACAGGTGTATGCCACTGCACCCAGTTAATTTTTTTTTTTTTTTTTTTTTGTAGAAACAAGGTCTTGCCTTGTTGCCCAGGCTGGTCTCAAACTCCTGGCTTTAAGCCATCCTCCCAAAGTGCTGGGATTATAGGCGTGAGCCACAGTGCCCAGCCTTATGGTTATGTTTCAGAGAAAACGTTTTTATTTTTTAGAGATATATTTTGAAATATTTATAAATGAAAAATGTTTGGCACTTGTTACACAATGATCTGAGAGTAAGTGGGTGGGTGGTATAGATGAAATAAGATTGGCCACAGGTTGATAATTGTTGAAGTTGAATGATAAATAAAAGGAGTTGATTTAGCTCTTCTGTCTACCCTTGTATGTTTGAAGTGTTCTACAATAAAATGTTAAAATCCTGTGTTATTTTTGGGTGCCAAAAGGGTAAAATGTTTCTCCCCTCTTGAAAGACAACTTTCAACATTCTTTTGAATACACAAAACCAAGTGAACGTTCTCTTTTCCAGTAGTCAGTGATCCTCAAGGACTAGCTCCCTTAACTTACTTACAGAGGGTAGTGTTTACAAAGAAGCCAGACTGGCCAATTAAGTTCTGTGATTCCCTGGAGATGTAGCGAAAGTAGTGATTATGAGAGCCAAAATGATGAGTGATTTGGGAAGTTCAGATCGAGAAGAGAAACCCTAAGAAAAGAGTTAATGGCAGGGTGTAAAGTTTGTCACATCTTTGCAGAAGGTATTGCAGGGATGAAGTGGGCTGCCTACTGGAGCACTTTCCAAAGACCTTGAGCTCAAAAAGCACCACAATTAGTGACAACCTTTCTCCTTAATCCTCACCTTCTTTACTCATGACTTCTTTTAGATATAAGACTAGGAAATCCTGAGAGAGAAAAAAACAGCTGTTTCCCACTTAAAGACAAGAGTCTGTTTTAGGGGAAAAAATACTTAAGCAACAGCTGCATTTGTAGATGCCGAAGCACAAAGACTTTCTGTTTTTATGGCACTTCTTTCTTACTTACATGGCTTTTACTAATCCAAATAATTATGTGCTTATGTGGATAGAATTGTTTGCTGCTTAATCAAGAGAGGTGGGTGGGGAAGCACCTGCTTTTAGTCATTAAAGTCTTGTTGCTTTTGTACTGCATCCAAGAAACTAGTTAACAGACAAAAAGTGATTTGCCTTTTCCTGAGAATGAAAAGGAAGACCTCTTTGGTTTCACCCTGTGAAGAAGAGCAGAGAGAAACTCCAAGGTGGATTTTCTCTACTTGTTGAAATGGAACCATCAGGGACCCCACAGGAAAAGTGATTCTTGGGTTTTGTTTCTTCCTGCCCTTTCTCCCTGCCTGTCATAGAACTCAGCAATTGGAAGAATACCAGTTTTTGTTCCTTATTGGTGCTGCCACCTGTTCTTACTGCTGAACTAAATGTTCTTGGCTTTCTTTGGTGTGAACAGGATCTCCCTCTGGGAAAGGTGGGAGGAGGGTGAAAAAGAGAACGGGAGGAGGCCCATTCCAGTCCCTGTGCTCATGTGAGAGGGACACACAGAGGTTAGTGTGCTGCTCTAACAGAGGGGCTTTGTGCTACAGCTTCTTCCAGAGCTCCACAGATGCATGCTGGGCGGGCTCAGTCAGCTTTACCCCTAATACACTTGCTTCTTCCTAACAATAGCAGAGCAAGACTGACAACAATAATTAAAATAAGAGAATAAAGAAGATGTAGTCAGAGGCCATTCTGAATGCATTCAGATTCTCAGTGTGTATGAGGAAGGCTGCCTGTAATTAAGAGGTGAGAAAAGATTATATCATAGAGACGTTGATACCACTGAACTGAGGAGCCAGATCTATTGTTACAGACCCGCTCTGGGTGCAGTTAGAGCTCTGACCTTAAGACCTTTCCCTTTCTGTACTAAAACCCTTGTTATCTAGGTCATGGGAAATATGCCTCCTTTGAATGGGAGAAACAGAATAGAGAATAGGAAAAAGTGTAGTTCTTCCTACTCAGATCTCAGCGACTGAGGAAGTAGCTCAAGGTAGAAGCATCTGACTCAGATCCCTTCTTTCAGCATAGGACAGTGACAGACAGTCTCTTTAGCAACCTGAAATGACTCCTAAATAGAATAATAATAATAATACCTAACATTTAGCATTTATCACACTGACAAGGATTAGTCTAAGATATATACATTTATATCCTTTTTTTTTTTTTTTTTTTGAGACGGAGTCTGGCTTTGTCATCCAGGCTGGAGTGCAGTGGCCGGATCTCAGCTCACTGCAAGCTCCGCCTCCCGGATTTACGCCGTTCTCCTGCCTCAGCCTCCCGAGTAGCTGGGACTACAGGCGCCCGCCACCTCGCCTGGCTAGTTTTTGTATTTTTTGGTAGAGACGGGGTTTCACCGTGTTCGCCAGGATGGTCTCGATCTCCTGACCTCGTGATTCGCCTGTCTTGGCCTCCCAAAGTGCTGGGTTTACAGGCTTGAGCCACTGCGCCCGGCCTATATCCTTTTTTGTTTGTTTTTTTTCCTGAGACGGAGTCTCAGTCTCGCTTTATCACCCAGGCTGGAGTACAAGTGATCTCAGTTCACTGCAGCCTCCTGCTTCAGCCTCCCGCTTCAGCCTCCCGAGTAGCTGGGATTACAGGTGATTGCCACCACACCTGGCTAATTTTTGCATTTTTAGTAGAGATAGAATTTCACAATACTGGCCAAGCTGATCTCGAATTCCTGACCTTAGGTAATCCTCCCGACTTAGCCTCCCAAAGTGCTGGGATCACAGGTGTGGGCCACCACGCCTGGCTGATATATATCTTATATATATGTGTGTGTGTGTGTGTGTGTGTGTACTCATTTAATCCTCAAATAACCCTAGGCAGTAAATACTGTTTTTTCTTTTTTTCTTTTTTTTTTGAGACGGAGTCTTGCTCTATCGCCCAGGCTGGAGTGCAGTGGCACGATCTCGGCTCACTGCAACCTCCGCCCCCTAGGTTCAAGCAGTTCTCCTGTCTCAGCCTCCCGAGTAACTGGGACTACAGGTACTCACCACAACACCTGGCTAATTTTTGCATTTTTAGTAGAGATGGGATTTCACCATATTGGTCAGGCTGGTGTAAATGCTGTTATTAAACTCTCTTTTAAAAGAGAAACTGAGGCCTAAAGAAGTTAAATAACTTACCCAAGATCATATAGCTGAAGTATCAGGGTTGAGATTTTGAACCCATTTTAGCTCCAGAATCCAGTCTGTTAACTATTACACCATACCATCTCTGAGTAGAGTCCTGACTTTTCTCAAACAGGGTCATCTGAGAACCACAGAACACAGAAAGTGATTAGAGTGACTATTTTCTTAATTCTCTCCAAGATGGCATATAGCTAGTGCTACGCATAGGAGAGTTGCTATTTCGTTAGGAACAGTTAAGGCCCTAGAGTATTAGGGCTTAATTCTTGAGGAAATCCAGTTGAAGAAGACTAAAGGGGCCGGAGTTTATAAATTTCAGATTTGTATAGAACTATCCTGGAAATAATTTCCTATTGGTTTGTTTTGGAAACAATTTTGGATTTTGAACAAAGGACCAAACCTCATCCATCGTTTGTTCTGCAATAGAGCCTATGTCAGCAGTAATTTCTTACCAGTAACAATTGAGAAGAGCAACAGGCTGGGATGTAATAGTGGTCACTAAGTTTTGCCAAGCTGGGTTGACCTTTCAACAAATCATGATGTCATCAGGCCACTATGCAATTTGTAAAAGCAGTCACTGCTTTCCCCCCCTTCCTTTTCCTTTGTTTCTCCTTATTTCTCCAAAGGTTCAAAATCCCATGGGTCACTGGACACATATCCAATTATTTAACTGTGGACCTAGATCATTCCTTTTGGTCTAGTTTAAGAGGTTACTAATAGACATTCTTCCCCTTCCAGTAACAAATTATGGAAGGCCCTGCCCTGCCTTTCCTTGACCTTATAATGGACTTGTATATAAATTTCTAAGTTGAGCCAAAATAATGTGGAGTAATTATAACAGATTTCCCTCACAGCTAATTAAAGAATACTAAATATGTATTGCTGGCACTGCCTCCCCCACATCATATGGAGACATTTGTAGGAACATAATAGCAGGTTACACAGTAATCTGTTCTTGAGCTGCTGCAGGAGTAGATATTCAGTATGTATGAGGAGGAAAGGTGCTAGTGAGAGGGCAGAATGAGAAAACAATTTTTTTTTTGAATTGGAGTCTTGCTCTGTTGCCCAGGCTGGAGTGCAGAGGTGCAATCTCGGCTCACTGCAAGCTCTGCCTCCCAGGTTCACGTCATTCTCTTGCCTCAGCCTATTAATACTAATAGGGCTGGGCGCAGTGACTCATGTCTGTAATCCCAGCACTTTTAGAGGCCAAGGTGAGAGGATTGCATGAGCCCAGGAGTTTGAGACCAGCCTGGACAATATGGTGAGACCCCATCTCTTACAAAACAGTTGAAAAGTTAGCGGTGTGTGGTGTGGTGCATGCCTGTAGTCCCATTTACTCAGGAGATTGAGGCTGCAGTGAGCCATGTTCATGCCACTGCACTCCAGCTTGTGTGACAAAGCAAGACCCTGTTCAAAAAAAGACAACAAAAGCACACACAAAAAACCAACTAAACAAAAAACCCACAAATCTACACAAAAGTATCCTATGTATTATTTAGGGATATATATATAAAACTATTAAAAACAAGATTATACAACAAATTTATGATATGAGTGGCTGGTAGAGAGTGGGGCAGTCTTAAACAGGACTTTGGCATTATCTGTAGATGAAAGTAAACATGATAGAATGTTTATTTCTGGGTATTAGACTCAAAGATTTTTGTTGTATTAGTCTTTGTACTTTTTGGTAATTTTATATTAGCTGAAAATTTTAAAAGAAAGGGGGTCAAGATTCATAGGATGAACCCCCAGAAAATAATTTGTTGATATGTTTATATGTATTTTTTCTTTTTTTACCTAACCCATCTACTTCTGTCTGTATTAGAGGAAGAAGAAATGAGGTAACTGCATTACATTAATTCATGACAGTGGTTTCTCCTAATGTGTCCTTGGCATCACACTCAGATGAAGGAATGAGGATATTTATTAGCACAGATCATGCCCTTCATTCTGACTCTTGATTTTATTTTTAATTACTAACTGCAAGCATGTCAACCCATGGGAAGCACATTTGGTTTCATAGCTATCATCATGGAGATGCTAGCATGACAGACTAGGATGTATAGTAGTTTAATAACAGCATTGCACTTTTTCTCTTGTCTAACCTCTTCCTACAGGGAATCTTTAACCAGTTTCAGTGTAGTAGTGAAAAAGTGCTTCCATCTGACACTCTCCGCAGTGCTCTGGCAAAGACTTTCCAGGATGAACAACGTTTCCAGCTGGGAATTATGGATGATGCTGCAGAGTGCTTTGTAAGTGCTGGCCTCTGACCCTTTTTGATATGGGGTGGGGCTGCTGATGGTCTCCATCAGGGACTGGCTACTTTATGGTGGAATTTACTGTGTCGTTATCTCTAGTTAGAACTAGGAGTTTCTCTGATTTTTCAGGGATCTAAAATGTCTTTATTATAGCAGTGTGTTATTATTTTTCCTTTAGGCTGGTGGTTTTGTGCTTGTCATTGCATAAAATATCAGCTTTCACCTTCAGAGGATCCAAGGCTCATTAAAATACAAATTGCTGGGCTGTACCCCCAGAGCTTCTGATACAGTAGGCCTAGTGGAGGGGTCTCTGAATATCTGTATCTAACAGGTTCCTAAGTAATGCTGATACTGATGCTGCTCCTCCATTTCTAAAGATAATTAATCAGGGAATAACTGAGTCCCTAGCATAAGTGTGATGTGCTAGATAGATAGCTACATTGCCCCCAGTGCCCCTCACTCTTCTGAACTCTGTGTTCTATCCGTCAGCCTTTAAAAGACTCTCTGTACATCCATTTAGAAAATTTGAGGCTGGGCACAGTGGCTCACACCTGTAATCCCAGCACTTTGGGAGGCCAAGGCAGGTGGATCTCAAGGTCTGGAGTTCAAGACCAGCCTGGCCAACATAGTGAAACCCCATCTCTACTAAAAATACAAAAATTAGCCAGGCATGGTGGTGGGTGCCCATAGTCCCAGCTACTTGGGAGGCTGAGGCAAGAGAATCACTTGAACCTGGGAGGAGGAGGTTGTAGTGAGCCTGGATTGCACCAATGCACTCCAGCCTGGGCGACACAGCGAGACTCTGTCTCAAAAAAAAAAAAAAAAAAAAAAAAAAAGAAAAGAAAATTTAACAGTGATATATATCTCATCACAGGATAAAATGTGGCCCCAAATCAGAGGTGCTCCTGAGGAACTGGATCACTGATATATTACTCGTGGGAATGTAAAGCGGTATAGCTACTCTGGAAAACAGTTTGGCAGTTTCTTAAAAAGCTAGACATGTAAAGTACCATATGATCTAGCAGTTACATTCCTGGACATGTATCCCACAGAAACGAAAACTTATATTAAAACAAAACCTGTTTATGAATGTTCATAGAAGTGTTATTCATAATAGTAAAAAACTGGAAACAACCCAAATGTCCTTCAGTGAGTAGATGGCTAAACAAAAGATAGTACTTCTGTACCGTGAAGAACTATGTAGCAATACAAAGCATTAAGTATTTTTATAAAAATAAAAATAAACTATTGATTTACACGACTTGGACAGATCTCAAGGGAATTACGCTAAGTGTAAAATGCAATATCAAAAGATTATATGCTGGCCTGGGCGCGGTGGCTCACTCCTATAATCCCAGCACTTTGGAAAGCCAAGGCGGGCGGATCACTTGAGGTCAGGAGTTCGAGAACAGCCTGGTCAACATGGTGAAATGCTGTCTCTACTAAAAATACAAAACTTGGCCGGGCGCGGTGGCTCAAGCCTGTAATCCCAGCACTTTGGGAGGCCGAGGCAGGTGGATCACAAGGTCAGGAGATCGAGACCATCCTGGCTAACATGGTGAAACCCCGTCTCTACTAAAAATACAAAAAACTAGCCGGGCGTGGTGGCGGGCGCCTGTAGTCCCAGCTACTCGGAGGCTGAGGCAGGAGAATGGCGTGAACCCGGGAGGCGGAGCTTGCAGTGAGCCGAGATCGCGCCACTGCACTCCAGCCTGGGTGACACAGCGCGAGACTCCGTCTCAAAAAAAAAAAAAAAAAAACAAAACAAAAAACAAAAAAAAAAAACTTAGCCAGACATGGTGGTGCATACCTGTAATCCCAGCTACTCAGGAGGCTGAGGCACGAGAATCGCTTGAACCTGGGAGGTAGAGGTTGCAGTGAGCTGAGATCACTACTGCACTCCTGCCCGGGCGACAGAGCCAGACTGTGTCTCAAAAAAAAGGTTATGTGGTATATGATCCCATTTATATAACGTTCTTGAAATAAAATGATGGAGATGAGAGAAGACATTAGTGATTTCTACAGGTTAGGGTTGGGTTTGGACAGGTAAGGCTCTAAATGGCTAGCATGAGGGAGCCTTGTGATGGAACTGGTCTATATCTTGATAAAATGGCACAGAGCTATACATACTCACACACAAATGAATGCATGTAAAACTGGTGAAATCTGAATAAAGTCTGGATTCTATCAATGTCCGTTTCCTGGTATAGTTATCAAAGATGTGCCGGGCGTGGTGGCTCACACCTGTAATCCCAGCACATTGGAAGGCTGGGGCGGGCAGATCATGAAGTCAGGAGATCGAGACCATCCTGGCTAACACGGTGAAACCCCGTCTCTACTAAAAATACAAAAAGTTAACCAGGTGTGGTGGCGGGCGCCTGTAGTCCCAGCTACTTGGGAGGCTGAGGCAGAGGAATGGCATGAACCCGGGAGGCGGAGCTGGCAGTGAGCTGAGATCGAGCCACTACACTCCAGCTGGGACGACAGAGCGAGACTCATCTCAAAAAAAAAAAAAAAGAAAAACAAAGATGTTACTGTTGGAGGAAGCTGGGTGAAGGATACGGGGGATCTCCTGTACATTTTTGAAATTCGCTATGAATTTATAATTATTTTAAACTAAAAAGTTAAAAAAATCAAAATATTCCTACTTTCCAGAAAGGTTGCTGTTTCTCTGGGTAAGCTGCTTACCAATTTATGTATTTGTCTGTTAAATATTGTTGGTGTACTGCTTTTGTTCTTTCACTGTCAGGAAAACCTCCTGATGAGAATTCACTTCCACATTGCTGATGAAACCAAAGAGGATATATGTACTGCCCAACACTGCATTTCCCATCAGAAATTTGCAATGACATTGTTTGAGCAGGTGAACTCTAGCTCCATCTTTTTTTTGACCTTTGTTCAAGAACACTTTATCCTGGGATGTGGGGTGTTAAATGGGTGCCAAAACAGTTCCTGACTATGGTTGCTTGGTTTTGCCTTTTTCTCTTTGGCCCAGTGTGTTTGTACTAGCTGTGGTGCCACTTCTGATCCGCTGCCTTTCATCCAGATGGTACATTATATCTCCACCACTTCCCTTTGGTGAGTCTTACAAGATTTTCTGTTGTGCCTTTAGGCATTCCTCTAGTTGATTGGACATTTTTTTTTTTTTTTTTTTGGAGACAGAGTCTTACTCTGTCGCCCAGACTGGAGTGCAGTGGCGTAATCTCAGCTTACTGCAACCTCCGCCTCCCGGTTTCAAGTGATTCTCCTGCCTCCACCTCCCAAGTAGCTGAGACTTCCAGCTATTTCCACAAATAGTACACACCCCACTAATTTTTTTGTATTTTTAGTAGGATGGTGTTTCACCACGTTGGTCAGGCTTGGTCTTGAACTCCTGACCTCAAATAATCTACCTGCCTTGGCCTCCCAAAGTGCTGGGATTACAGGCGTGAGCCACGGTGCCTGGCCTATTGAACTTTAATTGAAGACATTCAAATAATTTTATATCCTGGCCGGGCATGGTGGCTCATTCCTATAATCCTAGCACTTTGGGAGGCCCAGGTGGGCAGATCACTTGAGGCCAAGAGTTCGAGACCAGTCTGGCCAACATGACAAAACCCTGTCTCTACTAAAAATGTCAAAAATTAGCCAGGCGTGGTTGCATGTGCCTGTAATCCCAGCTATTCTGGAGGCTGAGGCATGAGAATTACTTGAACCCAGGAGGCAGAGGTTTCAGTGAGCTGAGATTGAGCCCCTGCACTCCAGCCTGGGTAACAGAGCGAGACCATGTCCCAAAAAAACCACCACCACCACCACTACCACCAAAAACACAAATAGTTTTATATCCTCATTGCTGAGTCTGTGCTATATTGTAGGAATGCAGAACAGTAATTTAAAAATAACTTTTGTTCACCTTTCCTCTCCCATCCCTCCCCATTTCTTAGGCTCAGTACTGGCAAGCGAAGTGGGAGGAGGAGTGGGGATTCTATGAGTACCAGGTAGAGGTACTCACTGTGTTTATGGGACACTGAGCCTGGTCAGGGGCTTTGGTATAGTGGGCAGAGGAGGAAAGTCAAACGTGTGAGTTAGGAATTTACATTAATGTTTGATTTAGCAGTAACTAAGTACAAATCATCATTCCCCTTCTATTCCCCATCTCGAAGCAATCAGGCTATTTGTATGCTGGAAAGACGAGAGAAACCTTCACCAAGCATGTTTGGTGAGCTGCTGCAGAATGCCAGCACTATGGGGGATCTGCGGAACTGTCCAGTGAGTTAAATCAGGGGTGGGGCTTGGAGTGGGAAAGGGAACCGTCGATCAGTGGGATTGAGGCAAAGCCAGTGGGAAACATGTTGAACTAGCCTTGTATGTGTATTTCAGAGCAACTGTGGAGAGAGGATCAGGATTCGCCGTGTGTTGATGAATGCTCCACAGATTATCACGATTGGGCTGGTATGGGACTCAGACCACTCAGACTTAGCAGAAGATGTTATCCACAGCCTGGGAACCTGCCTTAAGCTGGGTGATGTGAGTGTTAGTTACCTTTATCTCTCACTTTGAGTTCTTGTGTCTTAGTATTGCTTAGGAGCAGTGAGCACTAGACAAACAGGTATGTCCTAGATGACAAGTATTATAATGTTTTGGACAGATAAACTTGTTTATTTGTGTACAGATACCCGTGCATGCAGGTATGTGCTCATATACCTCCTTTTATAGGTGGCAAAGGTTTTTTAAGAAGAAATGGGATGACTTGGCCTTGAAAGACAGGGTAGGCAGAGCTTAGCTACTGATAAAAATAAATCAGTAATTCAAAGAGTTATTGTATGTTCTATTTATTGTTAGTTTATATGAGTATAGAGTAGGGAAGGGTATTCAACCATGGGAGGCAGTAAGGTCCAAAGAGGGGCATTCCTGACTAGAACTGGTATAGTAGGTGAAGAAGTTAAAAGTTGGTGACCTGCGCCCAAAAATATGAAATTCACAGTGTGGAACCAATGTCTGGGATAATCTTGTGACTGAAGAGGGCCTTTGTTACTGTTTTTTAATGTCATTAAGCCATGATTGAGAATAAATGAACTTTCTGGGATCTTATTTTAGGTTTTCTTCCCAAGGAATCTTACTTGAGTAGGCTGTGCACAATAAAATCTCCATTTTTCACCAGCACCTACCTGTAGACCTAGCTACTCAGGAGGTTGAGGTGGGGGGATTGCTTAAGGAGTTCAAGGCTTTAGTGTGCAATGATCCTGCCTGTGACTAGCCACTACATTCTAGCCCAGGCAGCATGTCAAGACCCTGTCTCTTAAAAACAAAAACAATCATTTCTTTTTTTTTTTTTTTTTTGAGATAAAGTCTTGCTGTGTCGCCCAGACTAGAGTGCAGTGGCGCAATCTCCGCTCACTGCAAGCTCCGCCTCCCAGGTTCATGCCATTCTCCTGCCTCAGCCTGCCCAGTAGCTGGGACTACAGGTGCCCGCCACCACACCTGGCTAATTTTTTGTATTTTTAGTAGAGACGGGGTTACACTGTGTTAGCCAGGATGGTCTCGATCTCCTGACCTCATGATCTGCCCGCCTCAGCCTCCCAAAGTGCTGGGATTACAGGCGTGAGCCACCGCGCCTGGCGTCAAAAACAATCATTTATTCTAAATTTCTTGACCTACATATTCTGTACTGTTCTTTTTTTTTTTTTTTAAAACTTATCACTAACTTGAAGCTCAAGGTTTAATTTTCATGATTGTTTTTTCAACCAAATAGGTTCCTCAAGGCCAGAATCCTTTCCTTCAATTTTTTTTTAAAATATGTCTCTTAGCTCTTAGGACTGTGTTGGGCAGCTAGGAATTGAAATGCTGATAATGAGCATGGCTGTATTGCTCTACTTAGGTTATTAACAAGAAAATTTTATTTGTGGGATCAGCTGATAAAAAAAACTTTTGGAAGTAGGCAGGTAGATAGGGTTTTGCTTTGTTTTGTTTTGTTTGTTTGTTTTTTGAGAGGGAGTCTCGCTCTGTGCCAGGCTGGAGTGCAGTGGCACGATCTCGGCTCACTGCAACCTCCACCTCCCGGTTCAAGAGATTCTCCTACCTCAACCTTCTGAGTAGCTGGGACTACGGGTGTGCGCCACCACCCCCAGCTAATTTTTGTATTCTTAGTAGAGACGTGGTTTCACCATTTTGGCCAGGATGGTCTCGATCTCTTGACCTCGTGGTCCTCCACCTCGGCCTCCCAAAGTGCTGGGATTACAGATGCGAACCACCACGCCCAGCCAGTTTTTGTTTTTGTTTTTTTTTTTTTTTTTGAGATGGGAGTCTCGCTCTGTCGTGGGGCTGGAGTGCTGTGGCACGATCTTGGCTCACTGCAAGCTCCACCTCCTGGGTTCAAGCAATTCTCGTGCCTCAGCCTTCCGAGTAGCTGGGATTACAGGCGCCCGCCACCACGCCCGGCTAATTTTTTTGTATTTTTAGTAGAGGCGGGGTTTCCCCATGTTGGTCGGGCTGGTCTCAAACTCCTGACCTCAGGTATCTGCCCACCTTGGCTTCCCAAAGTGCCAGGATTACAGGTGTGAGCCACTGCACCTGGCCGGTTGTTTTTTTTTTTTTAATCCAACTTTCCTGGCTCCTCTTATGATAGGCCCTGATAAGAAAATTATTGAAAGATATGAAGAAAGATCATCACCATACCAGTTTACTGGCCACTATCTGTCTTGCTTTTCCTTTTTGTCTGTTTAGGTTAATTTTTTTCTTTCTTTCTTTTTCTTTTTTAGAGACAGGGTCTTGCTCTGTCATCCAGGCTGGAGTATAGTGGGACAAACAGCTCACTGTAGCACTGACTTCCTGGGCTCAAGTGATCCTCCTGCCTCAGCCTTCTGAGTAGCTGGGACTACAGGTGTGCACCACCATGCCCAGCTAATTTTTTATTTTTTTGTAGAGACAGGATCTGGCTTCATTCTCCAGGCTAATCTTGAACTGCTGGGCTCAAGTGATCCTCTTGGCTTGGCCTCCCAAAGTGCAGGGGTTACAGGCATGAGCCACCATGTCTGGTCAATTTTTTTTTTTTTTTTAAGTTAAAAGAATTATTTTTTTAGAGAGGTTTTTGATTTGCCACCCAGGTTAGAGTGGAGTATGGCACAATTATAGCTTACTGCAGCTTCAAACTCCTGGGCTCAAAGGATCCTCCCACCTCAGCCTCCTGAACAGCTAGCACTTAAGTGTGCACTTACCACACCTGGCTAATTAAAATTTTTTTTTGTAAAAATAGGGTGTTTTTGTTTAGTTTAGTTTTGTTTTATATGATGGAGTCTCACTCTGTTGCCCAGGCTGGAGTGCAGTGTCATGATCTCGGTTCCCTGCAATCTGCCTCCCGGGTTCAAGTGATTCTCCTGCCTCAGCGTCCCAAGTAGCTGGGATTATAGACGTGCACCACCACGCCCAGCTGATTTTTGTATTTTTAGTAGAGATGGGATTTCACTATGTTGGCCAGGCTGCCCTCAAGAGATCTGTTCGCCTCGGCCTCCTGAAGTGTAGGGATTACATGCGTGAGCCACCACGCTGGGCCTAAAGATAGGGTCTTGCTATCTAGTCTAGGCTGTTCCCGAACTCCTGTCCTCAAGTAATTCTCTTACTTTGGCCTCACAAAGTGCTAAAGTTAAGTTCTGATGATTAATCTAAACTAACAAAAATCTTAAACTGAAGGGAAGAGAAGCAAGTCAGTACCTTACTTAAGAAATGTCGATGGAGTCTGCTGAGAGATGATGTGGGAGGGTTGAATATATGACTGTACTTTCTTTTCTCTTCTTTCCCCCCAGCTGTTTTTCAGAGTGACAGATGACCGGGCCAAGCAATCTGAACTGTACTTAGTAGGAATGATCTGTTACTATGGCAAACATTATTCTACATTCTTTTTTCAAACAAAGATTCGCAAATGGATGTATTTTGATGATGCTCATGTTAAGGAGGTAGGAATAGTCAAGCCCTTTTTGAAGTGTTTGGTGACTACAAAAAAAAAAAAAGAATAATTATTTGTCTTTAGTGTTTCATTTTCATAATTTCGAATGGGACCTCCCCACATTTCCATACAACGTATTATATTTATATTTTTATTTTATTTATTTATTTATTTATTTATTTATTTATTTTTGAGATGCAGTCTCACTCTGTCACCCAGGCTGGAGTGCAATAGCTTGGTCTCGGCTCACTGCAACCTCTGCCTCCTGGGTTCAAGCGATTCTCCTGCCTCAGCCTCCTGAGTAGCTGGGACTACATGTGCATGCTACCACACCTGGCTAATTTTTGTATTTTTAGTAGAGATAGAGTTTCACTATGTTTGCCAGGCTGGTCTCGAACTCCGGACCTTGTGATTCGCCTGCCTCAACCTCCCAAAGTGCTGGAATTATAGGCATGAACCACCGTGCCTGGAGTATTTTATATTTTTATATCTGTCTGCCTGTTGAATTTATGAAGGTATCATCTTGTCTTCCCCTGAAGATGGCTAGTTCTTCGAGGATAGGAACAGTGTATCTTCTATTATATCCTCTGAATCCCCTCACCAGGCATTCAGCAGTTTTGTATTTATAGGTGACAAAGTATTTTATTTTATTTTTTGAGATAGGGTCTTCTCATTCTATTACCCAGGCTGGAGTGCAGTGGCATGATAATGGCTCACTGCAGCCTTTATCTTCCAGGTTCAAGCAATCCTCTCACCTTAGTCTCCTGAGTAGTGGCAACTACAGGTGTGTGGTCACCACACTCAGCTAGTTAAAATTTTTTGTTTGTTTTAGAGATGTTACCCAGGCTGGTCTGGAACTCCTGGGCTCAAGTGATCCTCCCTCCTCAGCCTGCCAAGGTGTTGGGATTACAGGCATGAGCCACAGTGCTTGGCCCAAAGTATTTTTTTGAAAGTATAATCTCCTTTTTTTTTTTTTTTTTTTTTCCCCTAGAAAATAGTTTTTCTTCAGTCCTGAGGAGTCAGCTCCTTATGTGGGCTTTGGTGGAGTTCATGGGTCAGCATTCGAAGGTCTAAATCTGGGTGGGGATGTTAGCACCTTTTGGGCTTGAGGAGATTGATTACTGATTACCTTGCTATGAATGGCACAATTCACATAGTAATGTAGCTTTACATACAGCTTAGGAAGCATGTAGGCATCAAATAAATTTACTTCAGAAATGTCTTTGACAGCTGCAGCCTTTACTATGTTTTGAATGAGAAACTTTTTTTTTTTTTTTAGACAGGGTCTTGCTCTGTCACCCAGGTTGGGGTGCAGGGGCATGATCTTGGCTCATTGCAACCTCTGCCTCCCCGGCTTAAGTGATTCTTGTGCCTCAGCCTCCCAAGTAGCTGGGCTTATGGGCGTGCACCATCACGCCTGGCTGATTTTTGTATTTTTAATAGAGAAGGAGTTTCTCCACGTTGGCCAGGCTGGTCTCTAACTCCTGACATTAAGTGATCCACCTGCCTCGGCCTCCCAAAGTGCTGGGATTACAGATGTGAGCCACCGTGCCTGGCCTTGAATGAGAAACTTCTTAATAGCCTTGTCCTTGGGCATGCATCCGGCACAGTTCATGCAGTGAATGGGCTGCACATAGCTGCAGCCCTTTTTTGGCATGCCATGTTCTTTCTTTTCTTTGTCTTCTTGGAAACTAGGACTCCAGAGAGGAATGGTTGTTTGTTGTTATTTGTTTTTTTAATGTGTGTGTTGATTGATTTGAGTAGGAACACTCTAATGCCTCAAATGAGGTTATAAGGTTAATACAAAGTTCAGAATTTCAGATCTTGGAGTTACCAGTGGGTACTACTTTGTGTCGGGGCTGCTGTAAATTATTCTTTGTTATCTTCCTGAAGTGCCCCATCACAGAGTAACATGTGTTTTGGGATAGTTATAAGTCATGTAGGGTTATAATGACAAAGCAGGAAAGTTGATACTGTCTAAACTACAGAGTTTGCGATTGAAGTGGCTTATGTGATCTGCATGAGTTAGGAAGCTGCTTGTGATAAGGTTAGCAGATAAGGAGATAAGGTGTGACTAATCTACACCAATCCACAGACTTTAAGCAGTGTCTTCCACAAATAGTAAAGTGTTTGTCAAATTCCCTTATTCTTTTCTTTGTCTCTTTTTGTATTATTGTAATTTGGGGCAATTTATATAAATTCTTTTAGATTTAGGGTTTTTATTTGAAAATACCCTTACAAAGTAGTAAATATGATTATATTAATATGTGAAGAGCATATAAATGTTTTAATTAAAATAATAACTCAGTTATAAGTTTACTGGACATCTATTATTAACATACCACTATGCTAGTTGTCCAACCCCAAGAGCGGCACATTATCTAAGAAATGTGACTGGTTCAAGCTTAAAATGGGGTGAGTTTGAGGACTGGGTTGAATTGATTCCGTGGCTGTTCTCTTACACTTTTCCACTGTGGTAACAGAGCTGAATCCAGCACAGGGCTAAGGCCGAGAGGTTCAGTTGTCTATTCTAAGCAGTTTGACATTTTATATCCTGCCATTTGCAGACTCTGAAACTGAATGTCATTTGTTCTAAGGCAGTCTGTGAGAGAGTTTCTGTCTGCTCTTCAGCTTCATGAAAGTGATTTTAATATTTGGGAGAAAACTAAGGAAATGCAGATTTCTAGTGAGGGCTTTAATCTGATGTCTGTGAAAAGAAATTGGTCACCAAGGCAGCTGAAGTTCCCTCACATAGCATATCCACCTTTGATAACTTTTATTCCTATTTTACAACTGAGTTGATGGTTCACAGAAATAAAAGTAATTTTATTCATTCTTTTATTCTTCTATAGGATTTTAGTGCTTTCTAAAAGGACTTAGCAAAGGAAAAAAAAAATTTAATAAAAAAAGTGTTAGGTCTGAGATCTTTTTTGCTGCCTTTTTACCCAATTCTTGTCTTTTCATCTCTTTTATTTTCTTTAGAAATATAGAACAGGAAGATATGTTGTGAATTGTGGATATGAAGTATAATTGTCCTGTTCTTTTGGTTGTTTCTGGTTCAGATTGGGCCCAAATGGAAGGATGTGGTGACCAAATGCATCAAGGGGCATTATCAGCCCCTGCTGCTGCTTTATGCAGATCCCCAGGGTACCCCAGTATCCACCCAGGACCTGCCTCCCCAAGCTGAGTTCCATTCATACAGCAGGACATGCTACGACAGTGAAGATTCAGGTGAGCAGCCTGGCTCTTTACCTCTCTTCTCTTCTCACCCCATGTGATCAAACAGTTGGGACTCATACTTAATTATGTCCTTAGCACGTAACCTAGCTTGGAGAAAGAGGATCCATTAGAGGTAAGAAAGAAGTGCCAATCTGTGCTCAAGCCTAACTTGTGCCAGCCTTTATTTCCTTCAGTTGTCAAAAGAGTGTTGAGGATGGCTGATTTTTTAAGCAATTTAACAGTGACTTAATTGAGTTGTTTTATTTGAGCCACTATAAGGCTAGTTATTTTGTTTGGCATGAGATATTTTTGTTTTAAAATTGCAAATGTGTAGCTGGGCAGGGTGATGCATGCCTGTTATCCTAGCTATTTGGGAGGCTGAGGTGGGAGGATCACTTGAACCTGGAGTTTGAGCCTAGCCTGGGCAAAATAGCAAGACTCTGTCTTGGCGGGGGGCGGGGGAGGAATTCCATGTCCAGTAGTGATATTTGTCTGCTTATGAATCACTTTTTCACTTCTAAGTTAATTGTTTAGAACTTAAGTAATGACTTTCTGTAAAAACAATTTTCAGCTTGATGGCTAAAGTTCTAGGATAGCCCACAGAATCTTATAATGTATTTGAGGTATAACCTAATAGTTTTGGCTTGATTTCTGAAAAGGAGGAAGAAATATTATTTTACTCTTCTAGATCTGATACTGGCCCTTAATATAATTTTGAAAGAGAAGATGCTTGACTTTGACATCTTTCTTTCTCCCCTTTGTACCTCCCTCCTGCTTGGTACCTGGTGCTTTCTTCCACCTCTCATACCCCACCCAGACCTGTTCTACCTCTTTTCCCTTCAATCAAATACCCATTTGTCCTATTATACTTATCTCAGCTATCTATTCAGAGGGAAGCAGTCTGACTGAACTAATTTATACTAATGTATTTCATATAAGTAACAGCCCCAATAATTTCTCAGAGACATTAAAAATGCATCTAATATCCATTCAGAAATTTTAAGTGACGTTCTTGGGAGTATAGGAGAAAGATTATGGGATAGGAGAACAACTGACTATGTATGACAGGTTGTCCTGGGACTTTCCATCTAAATATATCCTACTTTTCACAACTTTTTCATTACTTCAGTTTTTTCCCTGATAGACTTTGTAAAACCCTCACAGGTTTTCACAGTGGCAGGCAAAGTGAGGGCTTCAGCAAGGTAGGGAAAGGGATGGGAGGAATTTTACATGTGTCTGGGTGATCTGGAAGTTGGGTGTTGTGAAGAATGGCTCGATGGTATAGCATATCCTTCTCACACTTGTGTCTAGGAAGTTCTTGCCTTATGGAGCTTTGTTGTGTCCATCTCTTTTCCTTCTCTCTGTTACTGTTCTGTTTCCTCACTTTTTGCATATGTGTTTCCTCCTTCCCTCAGGGAGGGAGCCCTCCATCTCAAGTGACACTCGAACAGATTCCTCAACGGAGAGCTATCCCTACAAACATTCCCACCATGAGTCTGTGGTCAGTCACTTCTCTTCTGATTCTCAGGGGACAGTCATCTATAATGTGGAGAATGATTCCATGTCTCAGAGCAGTCGGGACACAGGTAGGGACTTACACAGAGGGTCCTGCTTGCCTGAATCAATTCCTGCATAGATCTCCTAAGAAAAAGAAACTGGGAGGCTGGGCGTGGTGGCTCACGCCTGTAATCCCAGCACTTTGGGAGGCCAAGGCGGGTGGATCACGAGGTAAGGAGATCGAGACCATCCTGGCTAACACAGAGTGAAACCCCGTCTCTGGCTGGGCACGGTGGCTCACGCCTGTAATCCCAGCACTTTGGGAGGCCGAGGCAGGCGGATCACGAGGTCAGGAGATCGAGACCATCCTGGCTAACATGGTGAAACCCCGTCTCTACTAAAAATACAAAAAAATTAGCCGGCTGTGGTGGTGGGCAACTGTAGTCCCAGCTACTCAGGAGGCTGAGGCAGGAGAATGGCGTGAACCTGGGAGGTGGAGCCTGCAGTGAGCGGAGATCACACCACTGCACTCCAGCCCGGGCGACAGAGCGAGACTCCCTGTCAAAAAAAAAAAAAGAAAAAAAAAAAAAGAAACCCTGTCTTTACTAAAAATACAGAAAAAAAATTAGTTGGGCATGGTGGCAGGCACCTGTAGTCCCAGCTACTCAGGAGGCTGAGGCAAGAGAATGGCGTGAACCCAGGAGGCGAAGCTTGCAGTGAGCTGGGATCACGCCACTGCACTCCAGGCTGGGCGACAGAGTGAGACTCAAAAAAGAAGAAAAAGAAACTGGGGCAAGTCAGAAATGTTTGTTATGCAAAGGCAGAATGGCACAGAATTTGGGCAATTGAATGGGATACAAAGAAGCAACACAGTTTTGAATGAACCATGATGCTCCATTGCACATACTCCTGTCAGTAGCAGCATGTCAATAAAGATTGTAATGTGATTATTGACGTGATTATTCTCAAGTCTGCCTTTCTCCTCCTATCCTCTTGATTCCCATGGTATCCCATTAAGCCCCTGTGATCTTGCATATCATCATGTTCTCATGCCAGGCTTTGTCCTAAGTGAAGAGCTTTGATAGAAGGGGCCTATTTATGGGATTGGTGAGGGACAACTGCATGTCAGCTTGCTAAGCTTCCTGAAGGATAGAGAAGCAAAAGAATGAAAGATAATCTATTTGTTATTATGAGTTCCATGCGGAGAATATTCTTGCATTGTTTTGTTTATCTGTAGGAGAGTATACCCATGTCAGAGGAAGAAATCAATACAGGCAAGAACAGTGAATGACTGCTGAGATGAAAAGTTTATTCTGGGAGATAGAATACCTAAGGCATAGAACAGTATCCATATTCTTAGGGACTGTGGGAATTCGTGAGCTCATTGTTTGAGATTGGTGGTTTATAAGCTGGGGGGGCTTTTTTTTTTTAATATCAAGAATTTCAAAGATATTCAAAGCTATATAGAATAGTGTACTGCCCATTCATGTACTCATCACTTAGTTTCAATAATTATAACTCACAGCCAATCTAGTTTTACCTGTACCTTTACCCACTCCTGGATTATTTTGAAGCACATCCCAGGCATTTTATCACATTTTCCATAAATATTTCTTATGTTTGCTGAAACATAAGAAATCACTTTTTAAATGTAGCATTATAACACTTAAAAATAGTAATGATGGGCGGAGCTTGCAGTGAGCTGAGATCCGGCCACTGCACTCCAGCCTGGGCGACAGAGCAAGACTCCGTCTCAAAAAAAAAAAAAAAAAACAAAAAAAAACACCAAAAATAGTAATGATAATTCCTTAAAACTGCTAGGTAACCAATGAGTGTTCAAATATCCACTTACAAGTATTATAATATTTTCATGGTTTATGTGTTTGACTCAGCATCTAAATGAGGTCTGTGTATTGTGATGAGTTGATAAGTCCTTTGCGTTTCTTTTAATATAATGTTTTTTCCTCTATTTTTTTCCTTGCAATTTATTGCTAGAACTAGGTATTTTGTCCTGTAGATTTCCCACATTCTGAATTTTGCTGATTTTATTCCTATGGTATACTTTAACATGTTTCTGTGTCCTATATTTCTTGTAAATTGGTAGTTGGACCTAGAGGTTTGGTCAGACTTGTGTTGGCTTTCTTTTGATGACTACTGCATTGATTGTGTCAGATGTGAGTTTTTTAGACCCACTTTTTGAATCTGTGAACCAGGGAGAAGCCAAGCCACAGGATAAACTAAGCGTATTTTCCAGTAGAGGCAGATTTGTGTTAATGGTTTAGGGGTTTTGGCAGGGAGGGTGTGAGGAATGGAGAACATGCCCATTGGTTTAACATTTGTAAGACTTAGTTTCGGCCAGGCGCAGTGGCTCACGCCTGTAATCCCAGCACTTTGGGAGGCTAAGGTGGGCGGATCACGAGGTCAGATAGAGACCATCCTGGCTAACATGGTGAAACCCCGTCTCTAGTAAAAAAAATACAAAAAATTAGCTGGGCGTGGTGGCAGGCACTTATAGTCCCAGCTACTCAGGAGGCTGAGGCAGAAGAATGGCGTGAACTCGGAAGGCGGAGCTTGCAGTGAGCCAAGATCATGCCACTGCACTCCAGCCTGGGCGACAGAGCTAGACTCCATCTCAAAAAAAAAAAAAAAAAAAAGACTTAGTTGCTCCAAGTCATTTCCTCCTCTCTTAAATCTTTCTCGTGGGCACAGAGGTAGAAAAGGACCAAATAAAAGCAATACAAGATTCCAAGGGGCAACTGATTGAAAATATTTATCCATATCACTACACTGGTGATACCTGAATATGTATAAGGATTTTCATATACTGTCATGTGAAAACAAATTTTTGTTAGCTTTCCGTGCATTTGACCTAAGGTTTTTTTTTTTTTTTCCTAAGTGTATCTTCAAAATTATTTTACCTGCTTAATTCATCTCTGGCTTCCAGCACTTTAGTTGCTTATATCCTTTAGAATCTGACCTTTGCTGTCATCAAATCATGCTCATGTATTTGCATACTATGGGCATGAAGCTGGGCAAGTTACATAAAAGAGCCCAGCTCTCCTGGTTTTCCTAGTGATTAGTATTAAGGAACTGTGACGTGTAATCTCTGGATAGAGCCAAGTTTCGTGAAGCATGGGTAGGGGATAGGAATGAGAATTAATCAAAGTTGAAGTGTTCTTTAAATGATCTACAATTAAGGGAAGCTTAGAACTGGGTCTTAAAGCCATATACAATCAGAGCTCTTGTGGGCAAAGTCTGGAGTATCCAGGATAATACCAGATGTACTGAAAATCAGACTTTATTTGATATGTGTTGCTAAATAAATAAAAGGAAAACTCTGTCTTCAATTTATGAGAGCGAAAGTATATGGCTACCTGACATTTTTATATAATCTTTAAAACTTTTGCCTTTAAAAAGTTACCTAGAAACATGTCGTTAGACCTTCTGGGTCACTGGGGAAGATTATCAGTGGGATTGAGATTGGTCAAGACATTGTAAATTTGGATGCTCCCAGCTTCTCTGCATTTATCCTTTTTTTTTTTTTTTTTTTTTAGCAAGAGTCTTGCTCTGTTGTCCAGGCTGGAGTGCAGTGGCATGATCTCAGCTCACCGCAACCTCTTGGGTTCAAGTGATTCTAATGCCTCAGCCTCTCAGTAGCTGGGACTACAGGCACATGCCACCATGCCCGACTAATTTTTGTATTTTTAGTAGAGACAGGGTTTTGCCATGTTGGCCAGGCTGGTCTCGAGCTCCTGGCCTCAAGTGATCTGCCCGCCTTAGCCTCCCAAAGTGCTGGAATTATAGGTGTGAGTCACTGTACCCGGCCCTTCTCTGCATTTATCTACTGGGAGGTTCCTACACTGAAATCAGATAGCCTATGCCCTACAGCTTCTGTTCCATGGGTACTCTAAATTTGTGGCACTCCCAAAGGGAGATTAGGTAGGTTCTCAGGAGGATGGAGGTTAGTCTCAGATACCAGCTTACCCCAATTTCCTTGTTTTTTCAGGACACCTGACTGATAGTGAATGTAATCAGAAACACACATCCAAGAAAGGGTCACTGATAGAGCGCAAGAGGAGCTCTGGTCGGGTTAGGAAGAAAGGCGACGAGCCCCAGGCCTCAGGATACCACAGTGAAGGCAAGCCCCTCTGCACTGCTTCTCTTTCGCCTTCATTCACGCTATCAAACTTCTGTCATGCTCCAGACTGTTGGCTTCTCCTTTCTGCTCAAAGGGCTTTTCTTTGCTTTTTCGACACTGGGATCTAGTATCCATGATCACTTTAAACATCTATATTTCTTTCATTCTTTGTGTTTTTAGGAGAAACACTGAAAGAGAAGCAGGCTCCTAGAAATGCCTCCAAACCATCCAGCAGCACCAACAGGCTGAGGGATTTTAAAGAGACAGTCAGCAATATGATCCATAACAGACCATCCCTGGCTTCTCAGACCAATGTAGGCTCCCACTGTGGGGGCAGGGGAGGAGACCAGCCTGACAAAAAACCTCCTAAGACCCTACCTTTACACTCTCGTGACTGGGAAATAGAGAGTACCAGCAGTGAGTCAAAATCCAGTTCTTCCAGCAAGTATCGTCCAACATGGAGACCAAAACGAGAATCTCTGAATATTGACAGTATCTTTAGTAAGGACAAAAGGAAGCACTGTGGCTATACCCAGCTTAGCCCCTTTTCTGAGGATTCAGGTGAGGAGATAAGGGAAGAATGGGGGAAGAATTGGGCTTTCGAATAAAGTTGATTTGTGTCTTTTTAAAACCTGGGTTTTTTGGTACATCTGGCAAGGGGCATTTTTACTCTGATGTTGGGTGTTTTAAGGATATGAGTTCAGTGAGTAAGTAGCCAGAGGGAGGAGTTAGTTAGGTCTTGATTTTAGGCAAATGCTAAATCTACCTCATTTTCCATACGTCTTTTGATTGGGACAGCTAAAGAATTTATACCAGATGAACCAAGCAAGCCACCTTCTTATGACATTAAATTTGGTGGACCAAGCCCCCAGTACAAGCGCTGGGGCCCAGCACGGCCAGGCTCTCACCTTTTAGAGCAGCACCCCCGACTAATCCAGCGAATGGAATCTGGCTATGAAAGCAGTGAGAGGAACAGCAGCAGCCCCGTCAGCCTGGATGCAGCCCTGCCTGAGAGCTCAAATGTCTACAGGTATTGTTTGACCTTTGAACAGTTGTGACACTGTCCCTTGCAGCAATGTGAGCCACCTACTTGGGGCTTTCAGGCAAGGTTTAGACAAGTGGAGGGAAGGCCTTTGCTACTATGTGCTCTATCAACTTCCTATAACAACAGCACCCTCTGCTGGAAGAACAAAGGCACTTGAGAAAGGAGAGAACTTTCTATGTACAGTTATCTTTGAAATACTTTGAAGTACAGTTATGTATAAAGTAATTTAAAAAAATTTAAGTTCAGGGTGTATATGTGCAGGTTTGTTATGATAAACTTGTGTCATAGGAGTTCGTTGTACAGATCATTTTGTTACCCACATATTAAGCTAGTACCCATTAATTGTTTTTCCTGATCCTCTCATTCCTCCCACCCTCCACCCTCTGATAGGCCCGTGTCTGTTGTTCCCCTCTGTGTGTCCATGTGTTCTCATCATGTAGCTGCCACTTATAAGTGACAATATGCCGTATTTGGTTTTCTGTACCTGTCTTAGTTTGCTAAGGATAATGAAATAATTGTTTAGTGCTTGCTTTGGTAGCACATATACTAAAATTGGAATGATACAGAGAAGATTAGCATGGCCCCTGCTCAAAGGTGACACAAAAATTTGTGAAGATTTCCATATTTTTCAGATATGTAGGATAAACAAGTCTAGGGATCTAATGTAAAACATGAGGACTACAATTAATAAAATTGCACTGCATATGAGATTCATGGTAAATGAGTAGATTTTAACTCCTCTTGCCACAAAAACAAAAAAAAAATGGGTGACTATATGAGATGATGGGTATGTTAATTTCCTTCAATTATAGTAACCATTTTACTGTCTCTCATAACATCTCATAACATCATGTTGTATACCTTAAATATATGCAGTAAAAAAATGTATTAAAGAGCGGATTAGGCCAGGCATGTTGGCTCACGCCTGTAATCCCAGCACTTTGGGAGGCCAAGGTGGGTGGATCATTTGAGGTCAGGAGTTTGAGACCAGCCTGGCCAATATGGTGAAACCCCGTCTCTACTGAAAAAACAAAAATTAGCCAGGCATGCTGGCGGGCGCCTGTAATCCCAGTTACTTGGGAGGCTGAGGCAGGAGAATCACTTGAATCCAGGAGATGGAGGTGGTAATGAGCCAAGCTCGTGCCATGGCAACTCCAGCCGAGGCGACAGAGCAAGACTCTATCTCAAAAAAAAAAAAGAAAAGAAAAGAATGGACTAGGCTGGCTGTGGTAGCTCACGCCTGTAATTCCAGCACTTTGGGAGGCTGAGGTGGGTGGATCACAAGGTCAGAAGTTCGAGACCAACCTGGCCAACATGGTGAAACCCCATGTCTACTAAAGATACAAAAAAAAAAAAAAAAAATTAGCCGGGCGTGGTGGTGGGCGCCTGTGATCCCAGCTACTCGGGAGGCTGAGGCAGGAAAATTGCTTGAACCTGGGAGGTGTGGTTGCAGTGAGCCGAGATCGTGCCATTGCACTCCAGCCTGGGCAACAGAGTAAAACTCCATCTAAAAAAAAAAAAGAAGAATGGATTAGTAGGCCACCGCATGGTGGCTCATGCCTGTAATCCTAGCACTTTGGGAGGCTGAGGTGGGTGGATCACAAGGTCGGGAGATTGAGAACATCTTGGCCAACATGGTGAAACCCTGTCTCTACTAAAAATACAAAAATTAGCTGGGCACGATGGCGTGCACCTCTAGTCCCAGCTACTCTGGAGGCTGAGGCAGGAGAATCACTTGAACCCGGGAGGCAGAGTTTGCAGTGAGGCAAGATTGCACCACTGCACTCCAGCCTGGGTGACGAGTGAAACTCCATCTCAAAAAGAATGGATTAGTGAATTAAAACTTATGTAATCCTAAAATCAGAGAAAAAACCCAAATGTTGTTTTGGGATAGTGTTTTGTTGTTGTCATTGCTTTTTTTTTTTTTTTTTTTTTTGGTATCGATGGGGTTTCATCATTTTGCCCAGGCTTATCTTTCACTCCTGGGCTCAAGTGATTTACCCACCTCAGCCTCCCAGAGTACTGGGATTATAGGTGTGAATCACCACACCCAGTGTGGTGGGATAGTTTTTATTTTGATTTGTTTTTGGGTCACTGGGACTCTGTGTTTTATGATGCTAATAGTATTCATAATAATGATGACAGTTTATTAGCACTCATTGCACCCTGCCCGTAGGGCTCAGTTTTCTTTATAAATTTCAAATCTCCATACATTATTTTTACTGAGTTGCCACAGAGGCAATTTTTCTTTTTTCTTTCTTTTTTCTTTTGAGATGGAGTCTCCGATGTGTCACCAGGCTGGAGTGCAGTGCCGCGATCTTGGTTCACTGCAACCTCCTGGGTTCAAGCGATTCTCCTGCCTCAGCCTCCCTAGTAGCTGGGCCTACAGGCACGTGCCACCATGCCCAGCTAATTTTTGTGTTTTTAGTAGAGATGGGGTTTCACCATGTTGGCCAGGATGGTCTTGATCTCTTGACCTCATGATCTGCCCGCCTTGGCCTCCCAAAGTGCAGGGATTACAGGCGTGAGCCACTGCACCCAGCCAAGGCAATTTTTCTAATAGTAGAGCTGCTTTGAAAGGAATGAAAGGTGATAACCACATGTTCATACTCCCTCAATGTTCTTTCCTGTCCGCAGGATCCTGTTCAGTTTTACTTATGAGAAGATGGTACAAAGGTTTAGTAAGAAAGAAGGAAATAGATATGAAACCAATACGTTCATTAATACTTTCAACAGATTTTGAATACGTATTATGTACCAGATACTGTGCTAGATGCACAAGATGTGAATGAGGTGAGATGAGATTAGATAGGAGAATGAGTGGATATTTCAATTCTTTAGAAGTAATTTAGCAGAAGCTCTAATTATGTCAGTTTGATGTGTTTTTTTGTTTTTTGTTTTTTTTTGAGAGAGAGATTTAGTCCTAGGAATGTTACTATAACCTGCTTTCATGCTTTCACTAGACTCTGGGTTCTCTTTTGAAGGGATCCAAGTGCTAAGAGATCAGCTGGGTTGGTTCCTTCCTGGCGTCATATCCCAAAGTCGCACAGTAGTAGCATCCTGGAGGTGGACTCCACAGCATCCATGGGTGGCTGGACAAAGAGTCAGCCTTTCTCAGGTAAGCAGAAGGACACTGGATTTGACCAGCAGTTTTGTCTGGGGACCAGACTTACTTGAGTATATTTGAAATTAGAGGACAGTTATAGGCCGGGTGCGGTGGCTCACACCTGTAATCCCAGCACTTTGGGAAGCCAAGGCAGGCAGATTGCCTGAGCTCATGAGTTCATGACGAGCCTGGGCAACATGGTGAAACGCCATCTCTACTAAAATACAAAAAATTAACCGGGCGTAGTGGTGTGCACCTGTAGTCCCAGCTGCTTGGGAGGCTGAGGCAGGAGAATTGCTTGAACCTGGGAGGTGGAGGTTGCAGTGAGCCGAGATCGTGCCACTGCACTCCAGCCTGGGCGACAAAGTGAGACTCCATTTAAAAAAAAAAAGGACAGTTACAGTTTGAGTATTCCATCAGAATGTAAATGTAGAGTCATTTCAGTTGCTCCATCTTTGGATTTATCTATTTTTTGTTCTTCATCACAGCCTGCTTGAATATTTCTTTCTACTTGGAGGGAGCCCTTGTGGGAGCAAGAAGGGACAGAAATATGGTGAACAGTGTTAATAACATCCCCATTTTTTGGAAGAATAGATCCTAGGGCTTTCCTTGGATTAGTGACAGCCTCTTGGAAAATGGATTTCTTATTGTTTAGTATTATGAATTGACATACCAAAGGGGTACATATGTGCCTATTTTTAAAACTTGGAAATAAGCAATTCAAATTTATCCTTACCCGTGGCTAAATATCTTAGTCTTACTACCAATTCTCTTGATAGTTACTGACAATTCTTAGACGTAGCAGGAAGAAAGGCCTGCAGCAGCAGTAATAAAAAGGCATGAACCCTTTTAGGCATGTACACTAAAGGTTGCAGATATCTGGCAGAGCAGAACAATGTCTATAAAGGCAGACATCTCTGGAATCCTGTGCTCTAGTAAGTTACAGTTAAGAGACACGTGGAAGAAATTTGGGCTTCCCATTGTAATTATACATTTGGTTTATTCCCCATATTTTAATTTATTTCATGTTGAATAACATTGTTTTGAGAAACTTGTGAATCATGCATGAGACTATTCTCCCTTTTCTTCAGATAGCCAGGATTTTTTTTATTGCACTAAAGACTGAGTCTCATGATCTCCTGAATAGTCCTCAATTCTGGACTAGTTGGATAGAATTCACCAACAGCATTCTTCAATTGGTAAAAGATAATTAGCAAGGAGTTATGACAAGATTCTTCACACACCATATCACCCCACCATCCTCTTTGTATAACAAGCCCTATTTATGCCCCACAATTTGATCTAACCATTTTATTAAGACACAAAACAAACTTTCTTATATGGTAACTTTGCATACTCTTTTAAAAAACTACAGAGGTAAATCAAATCCAGTAATTCAATAATCTGCCCTTTGCCTCCTGAAATTGAAGGAACCACTGTTACCATTGTAGTATATATCTTTCCGTCTTTTTCTATGCTTACACAAGTACATAGATAAGTTTATGTACATATATATAGGTAAGCACCATTTTTAAAAAGTAAGATGAAGTCATACTATACATGTTTTTCTCTCACTCAATTTTTCACTTAATTTTTTATGGACATCCTTCTAGATCTATTTAGATCCATCTAGAAAGGTTTATAAAATTGGACTTTTACTGCTGTGGACATTTTACAAATTCAAAGAGGTGGTGGAAATTAAGGGTGAGAAAATGACATGCTTGAAGCTCCCCAGTCAGTCAGTGACAACACTTGGTAGAAAGTGTTCTCTAATGATTAAAGCATGATTATGAATTTAACCTACTTGACTTTAATTTAGCTTCATTATTTCCCATTTGTTTTACCTTGGGCAAATTATTTATCCTCTTTGTGACTCAGTTTCCTCATTCCTAAAATGGGGGTAATAGTATCTACCTTGTAAGTTGTTGTTATGATTAAATGAAATAATACATGTAAACGTGCTTAAAACTATTTCTGGCACATAGTAAGCGCTGAGCAAATGTTCAGTGTAATACCATTGTTGTGAAGCACTCAATAAATGTTGTTGTTATTGTTATTATTATTATTATTTTGAGACGAAGTCTTGGTCTTGTCCCCCAGACTGGAGTGTAATGGCATGATCTTGGCTCACGGTAACCTCCACCTCCCAGGTTCAAGTGATTCTCCTGCCTCAGCCTCCTGAGTAGCTGGGATTACAGGCACCTTCCACCAAGCCTAGCTAATTTTTGTATTTTTAGTAGAGACAGGGTTTCACCATGTTGGCCAGACTGGTCTCAAACTCCTGACCTCAGGTGATCCTCCCACCTTGGCGTCCCAAAGTGCTGGGATTACAGGCATGAGTCACTGTGCCTGGCCTGTTGTTGTTGTTGTTATTATTATTATTATTATTATTATTATTATTCCTGGCCCAAGTGCCATCCTGAATCTGATTATGGGAAGCATTATCCAAAATAAAAGCTCCAAATTGGGCCTGGTGCAGTGGCTCACACCTGTATGTAATCCCAGCACTTTGGCAGGCCGAGGCAGGTGGATCATGAGGCCAGGAGTTTGAGACCAGACTGACCAACATGGTCAAACCCTGTCTCTACTAAAAATACAAAAATTAGCTGGGCTTGGTGGCACGTGCCTGTAGTCCCAGCTACTCAGGAAGCTGAGGCAGAAGAATCGCTTGAACCCAGGAAGCGGACGTTACAGTGAGCTGAGATGGCGCCATTGCACTCCAGCCTGCGCAACACAGACTCCATCTCAAAAAAATAAATAAATAGCCGGGCGCGGTGGCTCAAGCCTGTAATCCCAGCACTTTGGGAGGCCAAGACGGGCGGATCACCAGGTCAGGAGATCGAGACCATCCTGGCTAACCCGGTGAAACCCCGTCTCTACTAAAAAATACAAAAAACTAGCCGGGCGAGGTGGTGGGCGCCTGTAGTCCCAGCTACTCGGGAGGCTGAGGCCGGAGAATGGCGTAAACCCGGGAGGCGGAGCTTGCAGTGAGCCGAGATCGCGCCACTGCGCTCCAGCCTGGGCGACAGAGTGAGACTACGTCTCAAGAAAATAAAAAATAAAAATAAATAAATAAATAAATAAACTCCAAATTGAAAGCAAGAATTCCAAAGGGAAAGTATTGCAGTGGTTAAAAATTCATCAAGTACTTAGTCTTGGTAATGGAAATGTAGTGACTTCTCCCTTGCTTTTATTACAGGTGAGGAGATATCTTCTAAAAGTGAACTGGATGAATTGCAGGAAGAGGTGGCCAGGAGGGCGCAGGAACAGGAACTTCGAAGAAAACGGGAGAAAGAATTAGAGGCAGCGAAAGGGTTTAACCCTCATCCTAGCCGCTTCATGGATTTGGATGAACTGCAGAATCAGGGTAATTGTTGTGAGCATTAGGTTGTGGGTGATGGGGAAAGACAGAAAGGGTAGAAAAATACATCTAAGTTTGTAAGTTCCCTGTCTTCTCTTTAGCAAAATAATTTTTAAAATCTTAATTCACCCATTCCAGTGAGAACAAGTTAGAGTAGGATGTGACAAGACTATTAACTGGAGATAGGCCCTGATTTGGGGCACATCTATTAAATTTATTAGAGATAGTGTATTGTTCATGAATAATGTTTCCCATGAACATCTGTTGAAGGTGTAAATAAAACTAGCCTTGAGTCAGAAATAGCTGAAAATGGCAGTGAGCCACATTGACAGCGAGGGGAATTCTACTTGCTGGGAAGAAACATACCCATGAAATATTCCACCTGGAGCATCAGGGAAGTGGATCTGCCAAACAGGAGCAAGAACAAAGCCAGTTTACTTTTGATACCAAGACAATTGATTCTCTAACCTCAAACAATTTGCATGACTTGACTTCCACAACTGCCCCACGTTAGACTTTTTTTCTTCCTAGAATTTTTTTAGGATGTCACTTTGTACCAAAAGAGACTAACTTTCAAAATAGTTCAGCTGCGGAGCTTGCAGTGAGCCAAGATCATGCCACTGCACTCCAGCCTGGGTGACAGAGCAAGACTCCATCTAAAAAAAAAAAAAAATAGTTCAGCCAAGCTGAGATATCTACCTTAAATAGGCCATGAAACCTATATCTTAGTTTTTTTTTCCCCTATAAAATGACTTTATTATTTTTATAATTTGGAAACCCCACTTACAACAAATTGTGCTAAAGCAGTATAAAGGTCCAAGTTTGTAAGTGCAAGCTTTTAACTTTTTTGGCTGTTTTCTGTTGACCATGTTTCTCTTTTTATATACACTTAGAGAATCTTCTTGGGCCAAGTAATCCTGTTTGGGGGCAGCTTTTTTCCTTTAATACTACTCTCTTTTGATTCAAGGTAATTGTTGCCTCATATTTCCCAAGACATTGTATTCGTTTCCAAATTAGTTTTAAATCCTAATACTTAGCTGTCTCTATATTTGGATAGTCTTTTTTCCCTTTTTGACCTCAAGCTATAATCACATTGGTGTCCCAGGTTTATTTTGCTTCTGAATAAAGGGGTCTTGTCATTTCTCTCCTTTCCTTTTTTTCTCTCTCTGCCAGTTGGGCAACAGATTAAAGTTAGGAGGAGAGCCCACTGGCTATCTTTCATTGTCAATTTTCCATACACTGTGGTTCAGCATTTCCTGCATGAGCAAGGAATGGAATACTAAGATTCTGGAGGATAAGAATTAAAATTTAGTACAGTGATTGATCAACTGTAGCTTGTCTAGATCTCCGTAGAGAACTTAAAAAAAATGGCTCTAGGCACTACCTCTGATTATAAAGGTTGTATACATTTAGTTGATTACAAATATTATGAGAGAACTTCAGGTCTGGGAAGTAAGGGAAACCACACCTCTAGAGATAGAGTGGATCCTGAGTGCCAAGTTCTTCAGAACCAACCTGCTGTTTCCATTGTCTTCCCATTGCTCTCAAAAAGTCATGATGAATTAGGAAGTGAATGTTAGGGATGTGGAAGAGCCTTTATTACCATGTCCAGCTGGAGGTAAGTGGAGGATGAGGGACATTATGGGAGAAGTAACTCAGACATTTTTTTTTTCCCCCTGCAACTTTGTGAAGGCTCACTGGCAATCCCATTTGTAGGTGAACTTATGTTACAGCTTGCTGCCAATTTATGATTATGAGCAAGTAGAGGGCAAGGGATACATAAACATGAGAGTTCTTTTACAAAAATTTCTCTGCCTGTACTTCCTAGCCTTTTCATCTGGTATTGTTTTTAGACTCTTCTGCTCCTGCTTTGGCACACATTCAATTTGAGAGAAGGATGGAATATTCCCTGCTCGCTGTATGGGAAGTTGACTTCTTTGCGGGTAGTTTTGGTGAGGAATAGCATGATGAAAGTAAATACTTAGCAATGCTTATGAAAAGTATGTATATGCAAACCAGGAACGAAGGCCGTTCAACTGCCCTGGCAGATACATTGGATTAGCAAGTGTAGACCATCTGTGACTAAGGAGGTGTACTGATTTTCCAGTTTAGGGTGGTGCATAAAAGACTGTGATTTGGTGAAGTAAATAAGTGGTATGGATGGTTGTCCACAGAATAATGAAGCTACCTTTGCCATAACTTAGCAGTGAAGGTCTCAGTCGACATCAAGGGTGTTCTGACACTAGTTGGCAAGAATTGCACTGGGAAAGAGCAGTTCACTTCCAGGCATAAGAACCTACCCTTCTGCTATATGGAATACTTTGTTCTTTCCTTGAGGGACTTCCTAAGAGTCTTGGTGTTAGAATATGTGGCCATTAATGGCATGCCTCTCTTTCATGGCCTTGGTAACATCTCGGTTAAGGCAAAATGAATGTCCTGCTTGTTTCAGAGAATTCTTAATAGCAATGAACAGTTGGAATAAGGGTAGACCAGTGGCTCAGCAGCAAGGATCTCTGTGTACTGAAGGGAAACAACAGTACACAGGAAAAGTTGGAATGAATTGTAATGAAAATGAAAAGTGCTGGCCCTTTCAGGGAGGAGTGACGGCTTTGAGAGGTCCCTGCAAGAGGCAGAGTCAGTATTTGAAGAGTCACTGCATCTGGAACAGAAAGGAGACTGTGCTGCAGCTTTGGCTCTCTGTAATGAAGCTATCTGTAAGTAACTCTAACTGCTATGGCTATGGCACTTTTGACTAACTTCACAATAGGTATTATTAGTGTTGTCACTCAGACAACAGTTTTTGTGTCTCCTCACTCTTGCTCTCCCAAACTGAGGCCCGTTAGCTGTTTTTGCCCTTTAGATTTCTAAGTGTACCTGGCACTGGCACTGTGGCCTATAGATATTTACCAGAATAACCTCAGCAAGGAATCCATAGATGATTTCTCCAGTCATGCCTACCTTCTTATTCCAGGATAAAGTTAGACCTCAGATGTGAGATTAGTCTGCTTTTTTGCTAGTCACTGGCTAGTGAGTTGGAGCTTATAGAAGGAAAACTGAATAAATTGGCTATGACTTCCCAGGCCTGTGACTTTTTACTTCAATATTTGATTCTTTCTGATTCTCCCCTACCTTCATAGTATGCAGCACCATAAGCTTACAGCAAGAGACTAAGGCTTAGAATTGGTATCGGCTTCTTGTATGTGACCCACAAGAAGCTGTGGTCTATAAAGAGAGATACAGGTTTGGATCTTATTTCTGCTGTTGGCCATTGGGAAGAGAGGGGTGAGAGTAGAGTGTGGAGACCAGAGTCAGACAGGTCAGTTGGACAAGAGTGGCAATCTCTAAGATGGAGGCACCGGTTTATCTTATTGATTTATTTTAGTTTTGTTTTGTTTTTTAATTTGGATTAACCTGTTTGGCCTCCATGGCTTCCATCAATGTTCCTTATAGCCAGAGGCAGCTCTTTGCCCTGGACAGCATATGCATGGTCCGTGCCTTGCATTCCTGCTACATATTTTTGAGTTTTACTGCATATCTTTGCTCATTTTTGTTCAATTTTATTCTTTTTATTTTTGTTTGTGTTTTGTGTTCTGTTTCTGCTATATTTTCTTTTGCATTTTAGCTAAACTAAGACTTGCCCTGCATGGTGCCAGCTGTAGCACGCACAGCAGAGCCCTAGTCGATAAGAAGTTGCAAATCAGTATTCGAAAAGCACGGAGCCTGCAGGATCGCATGCAGCAGCAGCAATCACCACAGCAGCCGTCGCAGCCCTCAGCCTGCCTCCCGTCACAGGCGGGGACTCTCCCTCAGCCAACAAGGTAGTGCTTGGGAACCATGTTAGTTTATGAACGCCAGGGGAAGAAGTGACCATGAGTACTCTATAGCAAGAGCTCTCATTGTCTTGCCGACTGAAGGGGAGAGAGGAGTCCTCTGAAAAGATTTTCTTCTTTCAGGTCAGACATACAGTGAAAAACTCATTGTACTGCTGGTCCTTTCCTTAATAATTCCTAGGATGCAAAAGTACAGCATAATAAGACTATTTGTCCACATTTCCCATGGGTAACTTTAGCCCTGGACTTGTGTAATGCGATTATTATATTTGTATATATATATTATGTTCTTAGACATGGCAATCTAGGCTACATTTCATGTTGTAGTAGCTACCATGTGATTTATTTTGGGATTTCAATGCTTCCTATCCTTATGGAAGCCGAGAAAGCAGTCTTTCTTGCTCTGATTGCACCATAAAGAAGAGACACAATGATTCCCTTTGCTTTGCTTCTTTATGGTCAGGACTAGGAAAGAAGTTCCAGTAGTCATTGTTGTAGTTCTCTCATCTCAGCCCTTGAATTTGGCTTTTACTTAGAATAGATGAATTTAAATAAACATTAATTTGGACCATTAATAATTCTGAGTAGTTTTCAAAATATAAATTAATAAAAGCAGTTAACTTTTTTTTTTTTTTTTTGAGACAGGATCTTGCTTTTTCACCCAGGCTGGAGTGCAGTGGCATGATCATAGCTTACTGCAGCCTCAACCTCCTGGGCTCAATGTTCAAAAGGCAAATGTTCAAAAATAGTTAACTGCTAGGCATGGTAGCTCATGCCTGTAATCCTAGAATTTTGGGAGGCTGAGGAGGGCAGATTATTTGAGTCAAGGAGTTTGAGACCAGCCTGGGCAACATGGTAAAACCCTGTCTCTACAAAAAACAAAAAAAATTTAGCTGGGCATGGTGGTGCATACCTGTGGTCCCAGCTACTTGGGAGGCTGGGGTGGAAGAATTGGTTGAGCCCGGCAGGTCAAGGCTACAGTGAGCTGTGATGGTGCTGCCACACTCCAGCCTGGGTGACATTGAAAGACCTTGTCTCAAAAAAAAAAAAAAAAAAAAAAAAAATGCAGGTCTATTTGATGCTAAAGCACATGTACTTAACCATTATGTATATTGCCTTTTATGATTAGGCTTCCCATATTAGTATATCTTACTCTCCATAATGTTATAAGGGTGACTGGGTGACTATACCCTCAAAAGTTTATAGTATATTTTCATTTGAATTTAGGGGCTTGTTTTGAATATAAGCAATTTAGATAGGTAAACCCTTTCCAGAAAACATATACTTCCTGGTGAGTGATTGAGGCTTTATTTAAGTCCTTGTAACATTAAGTTTTTAAAATCAGAAATACAAAACAATTAGTGAGAAACCAACTAAATACAGTTAATCCCTACTCCTACTCCTAAATCTCAAGAGAGTCATATTGCTTTGGGGAAACATCTCAGTGACTAAGAACAAAATCCAGATTTTAAAAACATATTTGAAATGGTTGATTTCTGTGTATTCCCATGAGCCCAAATCACCGTGTATTTTGTAAATGTGGCCTCATGGTTCCTTTGGCTGGGCTGCCTCTCAGGACTCCAGGTAGGACTTGCCTCCCTGTATAGCATCCTGGATTTTTGCTGTTTGGTATGAGTGATTTTCAGGCTTTGCTTACCTTCCATGTCATCTGCATGTTGAGACTAGCTGATTTTGTTTCCTAATTTGCAAGTAGAATGTGATTGGAATGTGACTTCACAAGTAGTGAAGAATATTGGCAAGGGGTCCACTTAATGTTACTGTGCACCTTTAGTGAGGGCATTTAATAAAGAGGATTAATGTTACCTATTTACCTTGGTGTGAGCTGACCATGTGCCTTTTCTTTTGTGATCCTCTGAACTACTGACTCTACTTGTGCTTGTCTTTCTGTTTATTTTTACCATTCCCTGTGTGAATAGCTAGAAATGGGAATGGAATGAACAGTTCTTTCTGTAAGCGTTCCTGTCAGTCAAGGCAGCTTATGACTAGCTGTCTCCATTTGTTTCAGTGAACAGCCTATCCCGCTCCAAGTATTGTTAAGCCAAGAGGCCCAACTGGAACCCGGCACGGATACAGAGTTTGGGGCCAGTTCTTTCTTCCATTCACCTGCTTCCTGCCATGAGTCACACTCATCACTATCTCCAGTGTCATCTGCCCCACAGCACAGTTCCCCCAGTAGATCTGCCTTGAAGCTTCTGACTTCGGTTGAAGTAGACAACATTGAACCCTCTGCATTCCACAGGCAAGGTTTACCTAAAACACCAGGATGGACTGAGAAGAATTCTCATCATAGTTGGGAGCCATTGGATGCCCCAGAGGGTAAGCTGCAAGGCTCTAGGTGTGACAACAGCAGTTGCAGCAAGCTACCTCCACAAGAAGGAAGAGGCATTGCTCAAGAACAGCTATTCCAAGAAAAGAGGGACCCTGCTAATAACCCCTCCCTGGTGATGCCTGGAATAGCCACCTCTGAGAGGGGAGATGAACATAGCCTAGGCTGTAGTCCTTCAAATTCATCAGCTCAGCCCAGCCTTCCCCTGTATAGAACCTGCCACCCCATACTGCCTGTTGCTTCTTCATCTGTGCTTCGCTGTCCTGATCCTGTGCAGAAAACTAACCAATGCCTCCAAGGCCAAAGCCTCAAAACTTCATTGACTTTAAAAGTGGACAGAGGCAGTGAGGAGCCCTACAGGCCAGAGTTTCCCAGCACGAAGGGGCTTGTCCGTTCTCTGGCTGAGCAGTTCCAGAGGATGCAGGGTGTCTCCATGAGAGATAGTACAGGTTTCAAGGAAATAAGTTTGTCAGGTAGTCTAAGGAAGAACTCTTCCCCTTCTGATTCTAAGCCTCCTTTCTCACAGGGTCAAGAGAAAGGCCACTGGCCATGGGCAAAGCAACAATCCTCTCTGGAGAGTGGGGACAAACCACTTTCCTGGGAAGAGTCCACTGAACATTCTTCTCTTGCCTTAAACTCTGGGCTGCCTAATGGTGAAACTTCTAGGGGAGGACAGCCCAGGTTGGCAGAGCCAGACATATACCAAGAGAAGCCGTTCCAAGTGAGAGATGCTAGGTCTAAGGATCTGGGCAGCAGTGCTGACTTGGGGACTTCCTTGCCTTTGGATTCCTGGGTGAATGTCACAAGGTTCTGTGATTCTCAGCCTAAACATGCGGCCTCTAGGCCAGGAATGAAGTCCTCCCCTCATGATTCCCATATATGTGTAACCTATCCAGAGAGAAATCACATCCTTTTGCATCCACATTGGAACCAAGACACAGAGCAGGAGACCTCAGAATTGGAGTCTCTGTATCAGGCCAGTCTTCACGCTTCACAACTTGACTGTTCTGGATGGGGGCAGCAGGATACAGCCTGGCACCCACTTAGCCAAACAGGTAAGAATGCAAACAGGGGTTGGGGGGAGGAGGGAGGATCATATAAAAGCTGAAAGCAGGGAAAGATCAGAAGGGGGTATTCTATACAGATAGTATCCCCAGCTTAGTAGGAGGTAGTAGAACTTTCTACTTTACTCAGAAAGCCTCCATGACAAGAGCTAGACATTTTTCTGGCTAGAGTGGAGGAAGGGGCAGAATTATCACTCACAGGCAACTTCCCTCCTTCTAAAGTAAGAGATTACTAAGTATTTGCCCATGGCTTCTCCCATATGCTGTGCTAAAGAATGGTTCAGGGCCGGGCGCGGTGGCTCACTCCTGTAATGCCAGCACTTTGGGAGGCCGAGGGCAGATCACTTGAGGTCAGGAGATCGAGACCACCCTGACCAACATGGTGAAACCCCGTCTCTACTAAAAATACAAAAATTAGCTGGACGTGGTGGCACATACCTGTAATCCCAGCTACTTGGGAGGCTGAGGCACAAGAATGGCTTGAATTGGTGACGTGGGGGTTGCAGTGAACTGAGATTGCGCCACTGCACTTCAGCCTGGGTGGCAGAGTGAGACCCTGTCTCAAAAAGAAAAAAAAAAAAAGCGTTTTAACCAGAAACTCTGTACCCATTGGCAAATCACTCTTTATCTCCTCCTTCTCTTCCCCCAACCCCAGGCAACTCATCTATTTTCTGTCTCTAGAGATTTGCCTGTTCTGGACATTTCATATAAATGGAATCATACAGTATGTGGTCTTTTGTGACCAGATTTTGACATAATTGTAGTTCCTAAAGTGTTATATAAACACTGCTCTTGACCTATATTCTGAATTTCATCGTACTTTGAACTTGAGCAGACACCATCTTATAGATATCTAAAAAATAAGAAATTACCTTTTGTTATGGGAAATTTCAAATATATTCAAAAGTAAAGAATAAGAGTAGGCCGGGCACAGTGACTCACACCGTAATCCCAGCACTTTGGGAGGCCAAAGCGGATGGATCACCTAAGGTCAGGAGTTGGAGACCAGCCTGGCCAACATGGCTCTACTGAAAATACAAAAAATTAGCTGGGCGTGGTGGTGGTGGACGCCTGTAATCCTAGCTACTCAGGAGGCTGAGGCAGGAGAATTGCTTGAACCCGGGAGACGGAGGTTGCAGTGAGCTGAGATTACACCATTGCACTACAACCTAGGCAACAAGAGCAAAACTCCATCTCAAAAAAAAAAACAAAATAAATGTTATGATAACCCTCCAGGTACTTATAACCACCTTCCATAGTGATTATCTTGCAGTTATCAACATATGGCAGTTATTTTATTTTATTTTATTTTATTATTTATTTTTTAGACGAGGTCTTGTTCTACCTCCCAGGCTGGAGTGCAGTGGCGCGATCTCGGCTCACTGCAACCTCTGCCTCCTGAGTTCAAGTGATTCTCCTGCCTCAGCCTCCCAAGTAGCTGGGACTACAGGTGTGCACCACCACGCCTGGCTAATTTTTGTATTTTTAGTAGAGATGGGGTTTCACCATATTATCCAGGATGGTCTCCATCTCATGACCTCGTCATCCGCCCACCTTGGCCTTCCAAAATGCTGGGATTACAGGAGTGAGCCACTGCGCATATGGCCAGTTTTGATTTAGCTATACCTCCACCACTTTCCTTTCCCCTCTACATTATTTTATTTTATTTTATTTTATTTTTTGAGACAAGGTCTTGCTTTGTTGCCCAGGCTGGAATGCAGTGATGCCATCAGGGCCACTTCTGAGGTCCTCCCACCGCAGCCTCCTGAGTATCTGGGACCACAGGCACACACCACCACATCTGGCTAATTTTTTTGTGTGGTTTGGAGAGACAGGGTTTTGCCATGTTGCCCAGATGGTCTCTACCTCCTGAGCTCAAGTAGTCCACCTGCCTCAGCCTCCCAAAGTGCTAGGATTACAGGCATGAGCTACCATGCCCAGCCTCCTCTAGATTATTTTAAAACAAATCTCTGAATCTCTGACATTATATTATTTCATTCATAAATAATTTAGCATGTATCTCTCAGAAATAAACATTCTTTTTTTTTTTTTTTTTAATGAGATGGAGTCTCGCTCTGTCACCCAGGCTGGAATGCAGTGGCACGATCTCGACTCACTGCAGCCTCTGCCTCCTGAGTTCAAGTGATTCTCCTGCCTCAGCCTCCTGAGTAGCTGGGATTACAGGCGCACACCACCACGCCTGGCTAATTTTTTTTTTTGTGTGTGTATATATATATATACACACACATATATATATATATATATATCCAAGAACATACCTGATATACAAAATAAGCTCTACCTGCCAATTCTAAATGTTTTTCCTTGCCAGACTTCTCCCCACAACCACATCCAAAGTGAGATCCAGTTGCTTTCAAAGACTCATGCAATTTCNTATATATATATATACACATATATATATATATATATATTTTTTTTTTTTTTAGTAGAGACAGGGTTTCACCATGTTTGCCAGGCTAGTCTTGAACTCCTGACCTCAGGTGATCCACCTGCCTTGGTCTCCCAAAGTGCTAGGATTACAAGCATGAGCTACCGCACCCGGCCAGATTCTTTTTTAAGAGACAAACCTATAATATTATTATACCTAAAAAATTAACAATAATTTATTAATATAATACCTAGCCAATATTCCAGTTTTCTCAGTGGTCCCATAAATGTCTTTTTACAGTTGTTTTATTTCAAGTCAGGATTCAAACAAGACACACACATTGCTTTTTGATGGTAAGGCTCGTAAGTCTTTTTTTTGTTGTTGTTGTTTTTGGTTTTGGGTTTTGTTGCCAGTATGATACCCTCTGTTTTTTCCCCTTCCATTTATTTGTTGAAGAAATTTGGTCATTGTCTTTTAACATTTCACACATTGTAGATTTTGCTGATTATAGTTTTAAGTCTTTAAGAAAAAAAAACTTGTTGTGGCCGGGTGCAGTGGCTCACGCCTGTAATCCCAGCACTTTGGGAGGCCAAGGCAGGCAAATCACGAGGTCAGTTCAAGACCGGCCTGGCCAACACGGTGAAACCCTGTCTCCACTAAAAATATAAAAATTAGTCGGGCATGGTGGCACGCACCTGTAGTCCCAGCTACTCGGGAGGCTGAGGCAGGAGAATCACTTGAACCAGGGAGGCAGAGGTTGTGGTGAGCTGAGATCAGGCCACTACACTCCAGCCTGGGCAACAGAGGGAGACTCTGTCCCAAAAAAACCACCATGTTCTTCTAGCCCTCATTTTTCCTGCAGCTTAGTACTTAGAGCTAGAGGCTCAATTAAAATCAGATACAAATTTTAAAAGCAATAATATTTAATAGGAAGTTCTTTGTATTTCTTACGCCATATCAGCAAATACATAATGTCTGGTAGTCTTTCTTTTGTTATGATTGATCAGTGAGTAGACATCATCTTAACCCTATCTTTTATTTATTCTAGAAATTCCCTTACAAATGGCCACCTCTACCTCTGCTTAAATTTTTTTTTTTTCCTGATGGATTCTCGCTCTATCACCTAGTCTGGAGTGCAGCAGTGCGATCTCAGCTCATTGCAACCTCTGCCTCCGAGTGATTCTCCTGCCTCAGCCTCCCGAGTAGCTGGGACTACAGGTGCACACCACTGCACCCGGCTAATTTCTGTATTTTTAGTAGAGACAGGTTTCGCCACGTTGGCCAGGCTGCTCTTGAACTCCTGACCTCAGGTTATCCACCTGCCTCAGCCTCCCAAAGTGCTGGGATTACAGGTGTAAGCCATCACACCCTGCCTTCTTTTAAAGGAATCAGATTCTACTCCCTTCAGGAGATTCCAGTGGCTACCTTCTTGTCTAGGAGTCACACTTGGCTTGATTAGAGGAACAGCCAATTCTAAACATTACTCTGTAATTCTTTTCTCTTTTTTTTGAGACAAAGTCTTACTCTGTCACCCAGGCTGGAGTACAGTGGCACGATCATGGCTCACTCCAGCTTCCACTTTCCAGGTTCAAATGATCCTCCTGCCTCAGGCTTCCAAATACAGATGTGCACCACCATACCTGGCTAATTTTTTAATGCTTTTTTTTCTTTCTTTTTTTAGAGATGGGGGTCTCACTATGCTGCCTAGGCTGGTCTTGAATTCCTAGGCTCAAGTGATCCTACTGCCTCAGCCTTCCAAAGTGCTGGGATTACAGGCATGAGCTACCACAGCCGGCGAGCTGTAATTTTTTTTTTTTTTTTTTTTTTTTTTGCGATGGAGTGAGTCTCTGTTGCCCAGGCTGGAGTGCAGTGGCGCAAAGTCGACTCACTGCAGCCTCTGCCTCTTGGGTTCAAGTGATTATCCTGCCTCAGCCTCCTGAGTAACTGGGATTACAGGCGCCCACCACCACGCCTGGCTAGTTTTTGTATTTTTGTTAGAGATGGGGTTTTCACCATGTTGGTCAGGCTGGTCTCGAACTCCTGACCTCGTTATCCGCCTGCCTTGGCCTCCCAAAGTGCTGGGACTACAGGCATGAGCCATTGCGCCTGGCCTTAGCTGTAATCCTTAAACCTGGCTACCTATAGTCATCTGAGGAGTGGCTCAGAAAACCCAAAAAACACATGAATAATTTTATAGAAATAAGAACATAACACACATGGTGTTTTTATTATACACAATTTTCCTGTCTCTTCTCTCACAGCCATCCCTCCTTCCCCAGGTAATTATGTAGTGTGCATACATTGTATTTTTCTGTTCATACAATCCTATGTAGACCTACATATACAGAAAGTGTTTTTTTTTTTTTGCTTGTATATCATTTTACATATTTTTTCCTTTTAATGCAACATTTCATTAAAATTCCTTCAAATCATCTCGTTTAACTCAGTTCATTCTTTTTAAGTGACTGAACAATATTTAGTATTAAACCATAATGTATTTAGCTATTCTTCTATAGATGGGCATTACTTTATTTCTAGTTCTTGGCTACTATAAATTATGTCAGTAGAAAATATTCTTACACATATGTTGTTATGAACTGGTATTTTTTTCTTCTTCTTCTCAGGATTAGAATTGTTGGGCAACAGGATAAATATATTTTTTATTTTACTGGCGATTACCAGGTTGCTTTTTAGGAAGACTGTAACATTTCACATTTCCCCCAATAATGTTCAAGGATATATATATATATATATATATATATATTGTTTTTTTTTGTGTGTGTGTGTGAGATGGAGTCTTGTTCTGTCACCCAGGCTGAAGTACAGTGGCATGATCTTGGCTCACTGCAAGCTCTGCCTCCCGAGTTCATACCATTCTCCTGCCTCAGCCTCCCGAGTAGCTGGGACTACAGGCGCCCACCACCACGCTCAGCTAATTTTTTGTATTTTTAGTGGAGATGGGGTTTCACCGTGTTAGCCAGGATGGTCTTGATCTCCTGACCTCGTGATCCGCCCGCCTCAACCTCCCAAAGTGCTGGGATTACAGGTGTACACCACCATGCCCGGCCAAGGATATTTTCTTGGACTTTTTAGGAACCTTTCAAAAATGAAAATTCCCAGGCACCAACCACAAACCTTCTGATTCAGGTCTGTGGTAACATCCAGAAAGCTATATTTTTAAAAGTTCCCAGATGAATCTGAGGTGGTATTGAAAGCACTGCATTTAAGTACCCAGGAATACTGAAAATAACTGGTCTTACAGTACTTACATGAATAATATCAGCTTCAGCCACATATAGATATATTAGAATCACATCATCAAATCAAGACATGAATTGGCCATGGACATATGTATCAAATGTAGGTCAAGGGCATATACAGTTTCAGAATGGAAAACTTAATTAGCTGGATTGGGGTTAGCCCCTTGGGAGTCACCAATCCAGTTTAGAGCAACTCTGAACAATCTAGAAAGGTTTTGAAGAGAGGTAAGCATTTAGTGGTTATTTAGAATTTAAATGATTTGAGAGAAGCTAAGGGGAAAAGAGCATTACATGTGTAAAACATTCCTGAGGTGCTCCTGCTCAGAGTACAAGAGGTCACCAGGTGAGATGATAAGAGTACTGTGCTGAAAATCAAGACAGTTTTAATCCTGGTTAAACTACTAAACTGTCAGACCCTGGAACTCATTTTCCTGTTATATAAAATGAGGAGGTTTGATAGATGATTATTTTGATCATTTCAATTCTGAACTAGACTGGAGATAATTTCTTTTGTCACCACAGATACTTCAGAAAATCACTGTGTTAGATTTTTCCTCTGTCTGTAAGTCTTGAGCCCAAGTCTGACAGAAGCTGATTATGTTTACAAAAATGAAATGAAGCAAGATGGGGACATTCAGTAAACTATCCATATTCTAAAATTCTTGTTTCTTTCTTTTTTTTTTTTCTTGAGACGGACTCTCACTCTGTCACCCAGGCTGGAGTGCAGTGGCACGATCTTGGCTCACTGCAAGCTCCACCTCCTGGGTTCACGCCATTCTCCTGCCTCAGCCTCCCGAGTAGCTGGGACTACAGGTGCCCACCACCATGCCCGGCTAAGTTTTTGTATTTTTAGTAGAGACGGGGTTTCACTGTGTTAGCCATGATGTTCTCGATCTCCTGGCCTGTGATCCACCCGCCTCGGCCTCTCAAAGTGCTGGGATTACAGGCGTGAGCCACCATGTCTGGCCCCTCTTGTTTCTAAATTTCAGGAGCATGTCCCCCCGTTGGATTCAGGAATGCATATTTATTATTTAGTGAAACAACAACTCCTGAGTTTGTGCTGCTAGGCTTAGAGGTTAGGCCCTAGCAGAAGAAACAGCCTCAACTTGTATTTATGTTTTCCTCTTCAGGCTCTGCAGATGGCATGGGGAGGAGGTTGCACTCAGCCCCTGATCCTGGTCTCTCAAAGACTCCAACAGCAGAAATGGAGCAGAGTCTCCATGAAGCCAGAACAGTGTGTACTTCTCAGGTAGCAGCCTCAGGTGCTAAGGTGCTGGGCCTGGGGTGGTGTGTTGGGGAAGGAATTATGGAAAGATATGTCTGGTAGGGATGATGATAAGGCAGAGGCATGGTGATATGGGGCTATCAGAAGAAAATAAGGTCTATGATTGGGCTTCTTTTGAATTAGAGGAGATTTTTACATGGCCACTATCTTACCAATACATGTAATTCAGGTGTCTATTACTACTGAGTCTTCCCCTATTCTTTCCCATACCCTGAGGATAGTGTCTGTGGGAAAACCATAAGTCTGGTATTATGTGTCTGCCTGTATGTGTCTGTGTGTTTGAAGGCTACACCTTGCCGAGGCCTCAGCAGGGAGTGTGGGGAGGATGAGCAGTACAGTGCAGAGAACTTACGTCGCATCTCACGCAGTCTCAGTGGCACCGTTGTCTCAGAGAGGGAGGAAGCTCCAGTTTCTTCCCACAGTTTTGTAAGTAGAATCAGGGTCCATCTATTCAGAGCACCTTCCTCCTTGCTAAGCAAAAATACAGTGCAGGTGAAGAAGCAGGGAGAAAGTGAAGGTTGTAGTGTGAGGAAAAGCCCTGTGTACTCAGCAAAAATAAGGACACGCAGTCATTATTTTATTTACAAACATTCAGTTGGAGCCCGGAGGAATGTCCATTCCCTGTAGCAGTTCTGAAAGGCTGTGTGTGTTGTAGGGTTTCCTAGGGTGAGAAGAGTCATAATGGCCTTGAGAGGAATCTGAGAAGCAAAGGCTGCTGATTGGGTCAGAAGCCACTGCACTAATCAAAGGAAGAAGGAAAGAAATGGGATGCGGTATTGGTTTGCTTTTTCCCCTCACCCCCAGTATGTGATTGAATAGAATTCAGTGTGTTTTCAATCTAAAGTGAAGCATGTGCATCAGCAAGAAAAAGAAAAAAGCCTTGCGAATTTTCATATGGTACTAATGCAGTAATGTGTAGGCAGAAGGGGCAGGAAAGCCCAAGCCATTAGAGATCAACAGACTTAAATAATATCAGTGGCTAGGTCTGTAGGTAATCATACCTTTGGAGAATTTCACTTCCTTGCCCAAGTTGAGTTTTCATTACAGTAGAGGTCAGGGTACAAAGTACCAGTGCGCTGAAGGTTGTCCACTAGGTCAGTTCAGGAAAAATGTAAAAACAGGTTTTAAATACATGGTACAAAAATAAAAAGGTATAAAAGCATATATGGTGAAAACCAAGTCTGTCTTCTTTTTTTTTTTTTTTTTTTTGAGACGGAGTCTCGCTCTGTCGCCCAGGCTGGAGTGCAGTGGCCGGATCTCAGCTCACTGCAAGCTCCACCTCCTGGGTTCACGCCATTCTCCTGCCTCAGCCTCCCGAGTAGCTGGGACTACAGGCGCCCGCCACCTCGCCCGGCTAGTTTTTTGTATTTCTTAATAGAGACGGGGTTTCACCGTGTTAGCCAGGATGGTCTCGATCTCCTGACCTCGTGATCCGCCCGTCTCGGCGTCCCAAAGTGCTGGGATTACAGGCTTGAGCCACCGCGCCCGGCCCCAAGTCTGTCTTCTACCAGCTCTTCAGATTCAGTTTCCCTCCTAAGAGGTACTCATTTTTCTAATTTTTAAAAATCAGCCGAGGCCAGACGTGGTGGCTCATGCCTATAATCCCAGCACTTTGGGAGGCCGAGGATGGTGGATCACCTGAGGTCAGGAATTCGAGACCAGCCTGGCCAACATGGCGAAAATATAAAAATTAGCTGGACATGGTGGGAGGGGGTGCCTGTACTCCTGGCTACTCAGTAGGCTGAGGCAGGAGAATCGCTTGAATCTGGGTGGCAGACGTTGCAGTGAGCTGAGATTGAGCCACTGCACTCCAGCCTGGGTGACAGAGCAAGACTCTGTCTCAAAAACAAAACAAAACAAACAGAAAAACTCAGCTGAATTTATAATAAGATTCATTCAATTTGTGGTTCATAAATTCCTAAACAATTCTGATCAGGCTGCCATTCTTTTTTGGAAAAGGTGGACTCTCCTGCCTAGCATTTGTTCTCATGTACTTTCAATTCATTTAATGGCAAATTGTTATTTTCCAAGGAGAATTGGCTTCCTTTCTTCTGACTTCTGTATCATTCATTGATTCATTCTTTTAAATAAATACTTATTGATTCTGTCACAAGATTCCTAACACAAAAATAAACACATAAATAAGTGCTTATTGAGTGTGTTCTAGGTATTGTGCTAGGTGCTGGAGATACAATGGTGAATTAGATATAGTCCCTGCTTTTATGGAGCTTACAGTCTACAGTGAAGGACAGATAAATAAACAATTATAATGTATTAAGAATTTGATCCTATGGGAACATAATAGAAGGGACATTTAAATCAGGCTTGAGGTATCATGGAAGGCTTCCTGGAGGAAGCAAAAAGAATAGCAGGTAAAAGGGACCTGAGCAAATATTAACTGAATTAAAATAAGCTTATTTAGTATGGCAGGATTAGAAAGTCTGGCGAGGGGAGATGATGGAGAGTGTTGACGAGAGGATACAAAGAATATTATGGACCGCAGACAGCCCTGTATGTCACAGTAAGTAGTTTGGAAGGATAGAGATAAGTCGACGTATTTGAGACCCAGTTAGGAAGTAAACATCAGTGGGAGTTGGTGCCTGCCTGGATGTTGGGAGAGGGGGTAAAGGATGATACTCAAGTTTTATGGTTAGATAATGATATATTTGAGGGAAGATATGTATTCAGTTTTGCATATATTAAGCTTGAGTGGAGATATCTGGCAGGCTTTTGGAATGAGATATATAAGCTGGAAATTGAAATTTGGGAATCATACCCATTGAAAAGAGGAAAAGACTTGCAGAAAGAGAAGAGGAGCCAGGACATACCCCTAAAGAGCATTAGATTTAAGGTGGTTCTTCTTTTGAAGAACCCTAAAAGGAGACTGAGAAAAAAAGACTAGAGAGACTGAAGGGAAACCAGGGATGTGTGGTACCATAGGCACCAAGGGGAGAATGTTTCAAGAAGAAAGGAGTAATTAGCTATGTCACATGCTGAGAGGAGTGGCACCTGGTCCTTAGGCGGTATGATAAATGCTTATTTTGTGCCATGTTGTGGTAGGTGCTGTGAGCATACACTGATGAAACAACACAAATTCTGCCCTTGAGTAGCTTGCAGTCTCGTAAAGGAAATTAGACATACTGGCATATAGATTATTTTATTTAACGTATTATTACTAAGTGCCCACATTGTTCTAGGCACTGTTCAAGGTGCTAGGGATACTGAAGTAAAAAGAAATAGGGGAGAAAGACAATAAACAAATAAATGATATAATGCCAGACAATGATAAGTATGATAAAGAATAATAAAATAAGGCAAGAGAATAAGGAGTAAAGAGGTAATAGTGTTTTTTTTTGAGGGCTATTCCTGATAGTAGGGTAGTGAGGGAAATCAGCTCTAAGGAAGTAACTTTTGATTAGAGACCTCAGTGATATGAAGGTGTGAGCCATCAGAAGAATATTCTTGGTAACAGAAACAGTAAGTATAAAGACTCTGAGGTAGCAATGAGCTTGGTGTGTTTGAGGAACATTAAAATTAGAGTGTAAAAGCTCCAAGAATGATAGGAAATAAAGTGAGGAGCAGTAGGGCCATATCACATAGGACCTTGTAGACCATGGTAAGGAGTGGATAGGAGATAGGAAGAGCAGATTGAAGGCTGTTGCAGTAGTCCAGGTGAATTTAAATATAAAACCCATAGATAGAAATGATAGTCCTTGGCAAGTAATGGAACTGTGGATGTGAAGTAGGAAATCAAGGTCATTGCCAATGTTTGAATATGGGTGATTTAGGAAAATGAGGTACCAGGAGGAGGAGTTTGGAAGGATTTTGGTTCAATTTTGGATATGCTACTGTTTCAGATATTAAAGGGGAATATTTCTGGGTATTTATCATAAAAGTAGATAATTAATAGGGAATAGAGCAGGACATAAGCATCAGTAAATACAAACTTGACAGGCAAAAGAGGAAGCTGTGGAATGTATAGCAGTGACAGGAAAGAAGATGGGGTAGAGTTCTTGATTCTACATTTAAACATATATAGTTTTATTCCCAGTACTTAGAATAAGGATTTTTTTTTTCTCATTCTCTCAGGCTTTCTGAATTTCTCATATTTTGTTTTTATTTTTAAATTTCTATCTCAATCTCTCTAATTCTACTGTTAGCATTAAGGAGTTTGCTAAAGACCTGAATGGTAGGGTTGGGAAGGTGAGGGATATGAGGAGGACTGGTTAAGGGATAAGGATCTGAAGTTTGCAGTTTCTTAGAGGGCTGGCAGGGAGAGTGACTGAATAAATTGGGTCCTACTGCAGAACAAGGCATGTAGGCATGTTTGTGCTCTGGTTCCCTCCATTTCCCTTTGCTTGCCTCACTGTGTTTACCCAACTACATCCTGCTTTGTGTTAATCCTCATCTCTATGTTTTTTTGTCTTGTCTCATTATAAGGATTCATCAAACGTGAGGAAGCCTTTGGAAACCGGGCACCGTTGTTCCAGCTCCTCTTCCCTCCCTGTCATCCATGACCCTTCTGTGTTTCTCCTCGGTCCCCAACTCTACCCTCCCCAACCACAGTTCCTGTCCCCAGATGTCCTGATGCCCAGCGTGGCAGGGGAGCCCCATAGACTCCCAGGTAACTCCCCCAAATCTAATATTATATGCCAGAATTTGGTACCTTTTCAGGGGCCTCATAGGGTCAAATCAGTATACCTATGGGGAGGGGGGTATCCCAAGGTGGAGTGGTGTGAGGGTATGAATTACTGCTTCAAAGTCGTGCATTGATCCAGATAAATATTAAATCATTTGTTGGGCACCATGATTCTTAGACCAAGGGTCTAGACCAGCACCCCTAGAGTCTGTCTACTTATGAGAATGAACTGCTTCAGTCATGATAGAATAAGCTTTTAACTGACAAAGGGGAGTTAATACCCAGTCTTTGGGACACCCCCAGAACAGAAATGGTCATCTCTATCAGCTAGTTTTCTCTCCTTCTGTTCTCTGAGTCTCAGTTGAGGGATGGTCTAGGAAGACAAGGAATGAGTGGGAGAATTGGAAAGACCCTATACATGGAGTACCCACACCATGTGTACAGACCCAGACAATTGTGGGGAAGGTGGGCAACATCATTTTGGCTTTCTTTGACCTTCCAAGTGAGATGTTCTCTTTTTTCCCCTCATGCGCTGGATGTCCAAGCTTGAGGCAGTGGTTCTCAGCGGATAAAGGGGATGTACTACCGGTATCTAGTGGGTAGAGGCCAGGGATGCTGCTAAATGTCACACAATGCACAGGGCAGTCTCTTCCCAACCCCAACAAAGAATTATCAGCCCAAGATATTAACAGTGCCAAAGTTGAATAAATGTATAAGAAAAGGCATTCCACATTAGATCTCAGAGATCAAACGAAGGCAGCTTAACTGAAGTGAAGATAACATTTTAAGAAAAGTTGGAAAAAACAAAAAAAAGTCAGGCACAGTGTCTCACACCTGTAATCCCAGCACTTTGGAGGCCAAGATGGGAGGATTGCTTAAGCCCAGGAGTTCGAGACCAGCCTGGGCAACATAGTGAGATCCCATCTCTATTTTTTTAAAAAAGAAAAGCTGAGTGAGGTTTTGGTATGGTGGTTCTAGAAGTATAGCCATCACAAACGGAGTATACGTTTGCTATATATTGCTATATATTAGGGAGCCCTCCTTTTGTATGCGTGTGTATAGTGGATAAGAGATTATAGTGGAGGGAGGTAGAGGTATGGCAACATCCATGAGACTGTTTCATTTGCCCAGGTTGGAAGTATGATATTTGATTTTGATGTATATTAGGAATTTTAAAAAATGGAATCAAAAGCACAGCTTGGTTCCTTCTTTCCCTTGTGTGTATGCTCTTGGTAGGGAATTGGGCTAAACAGCTAGGCATGGCTCTTTGGGAAGAATGGTATTCTGAAGATGCTCAGTCTTTGGGTTTCTTTTCTTTCCCCAGGAACTTCGAGGAGTGTCCAGCAGTTTCTGGCTATGTGTGACAGGGGTGAAACTTCCCAAGGGGCCAAGTACACAGGAAGGACTTTGAATTACCAGAGCCTCCCCCATCGTTCCAGAACAGACACCTCCTGGGCACCCTGGTCAGAGACCAACCAGCATATTGGGACCAGATTCCTGACTACTCCAGGGTGCAATCCTCAGCTAACCTACACTGCCACACTACCAGAAAGAAGCAAGGGCCTTCAGGTTCCTCACGCTCAGTCCTGGGGTGATCTTTCCCATTCACCCTCCCACCCTCCCATTGTTCATCCTGTGTACCCACCATCTAGCAGTCTTCATGTACCCCGGAGGTCAGATTGGAATTCAGATCCTGTTCCAGGGTCCCGAACCCCTGGTCCTCGAAGAGTAGATATGCCCCCAGATGACGACTGGAGGCAAAGCAGTTATGCCTCCCGCTCTGGACACAGGAGGACAGTGGGAGAAGGGTTTCTGTCTGTTCTATCAGATGCCTCCAGAAGAGAGCAGATCAGGGCTAGAGTCCTGCAGCACAGTCGATGGTAAAGGTTACTCCTTTCCTTTCCTGGAGCTACACCTTTCTATGTAAAACTGTACTGTGGGCCAGGCGCGGTGGCTCACGCCTGTAATCCCAGCACTCTGGGAGGCTGAGGCGGGTGGATCACAAGGTCAAGAGATTGAGACCATCCTGGCCAACATGGTGAAACCCCGTCTCTACCAAAATACAAAAAATTAGCCAGGCGTGATGGTGCATGCCTGTAGTCCCAACTACTCGGGAGGCTGAGGCAGGAGAATTGCTTAAACCCGGGAGGCAGAGGTTGCAGTGAGCTGAGATCGCACCACTGCACTCCAGCTTGGCAACAGAGTGAGACTCCGTCTCGGAAAACAAAACAAAACAAAAAAACTGTACTGTGGCAGCGTTGGTACCCTGCATCACTGCCATGGTTGTGCTATTCTTAATCTCAACATAGAATTGGTGGGTTCTCCTAAGGGTGTCAGGAACCTCTAAAAAGACCTGATTCTTTGGGAGGGGATATTTGAAATTCCAACTTCCATTCCCCCTAGCAAAAGGAAGCAGCTGCTGTTTAAGGGTTTTATCTGAGCCACTTTAAAGATGAATCCATGGTATTACTCTGGATACTACCCATTCCTTAGGATCTTAAGGTCACATTTTATTCCTGGATGCTTTATGTCCCCACCTCCACCTGAGCCCTTGTCCTCTGTTCCCTACTATATTCCCAACTTCTACTCTTTGTTTTATCCACCTATCCCTATTACCTGACCCTTTGTCTTCCCTATCTCCCATCCTTGGGGGGACATGTAGCCCTGTGGTCATGGTTCTGATTACATCATCAGGGCAGCCCCCTGCCCAGGTATTATGGCCTGTCAGCATTCCTTGTGCCCTCCAAACCTTAGGCCTAGAATGCGGAGCTGCCAACATAACATTCACCCTTTTGAACAGATGGAGTCAGGCACACTAACACAGCCTTCTGTCCTCAGCACAGCCATTATTACCACTTGCTCAGTTGTTGTTGTGAACCCTCAGAATCAGCTGAACTATTTTAGGCCAAACATACTGTTTTTGTAAAGTATTTTTCATTAATAAATCTATAAGATAGTTCTATTTAATTCCTTGTCATTCTTCCCTTTGTATGCTCTTGCTTTTTTTGTACTGGGGCGGGGAGGCCTAGATAAATATATGAAGTGGCTTTTGACTGAGTGGAAGTGAGGAGCCAGAGAGTTGTTGAAGGATATACAATCAAGGTGGGAATCAATGGGTCCTAAAATAGGGTGCCTGTCCTTTTTACTATTGCTGCTAGGATGTTTCCCATCCCTTTCCTGATAGAGCATTCAGTACTCAGTACATTATACACTTCCTTCCTTCCTCCCCTCCTTAGGGAGATTTTCTGGGGATTCAGCTCTTCTTACAAACTCACTCCTGATCGATGTACTCTGGGTGCCTTTCCTCTATCTTATAAGTTTGTGACATGCCTCCTGTTCCTTCCTCTCCTTCCATGGGGGCCTCTCCCTTTCCCTTCCCCTGTAGTGTTATGGCCCTTCCATGCCAGAAAAATCCATTTTCACCCGCGCCTCACTCCTGAGACTTCCCTCTAAATAATAGCTTGTGGGTTCCCTTTTTGGAAAATACCCATTGTTGGTCTTTCCCTTCATCTTTCACCTTGGGTCTCAGGATTGAAACTGACACAAAGAAGAGGTGGAAAGGTACTCTTTGAGACCTTCGGGCTACTACTTACTTATCACCATCCATTATGAACAGATTCTGAGCACATGTATTATTGAGCAGGACGATGGGCAGGAATTTGTTGTTCCATCCCACTTGGATCCTGCACCATCAAGATATATACAGCTTAGTGGACATGCTGGTCCCTGTCCATGATTCAACATATCTCCTGGTGTCGTGGATGCACTCGTCTAATAATTTTTGATAAACAGTCAATTCTTTTCCCTCTACCCCCTTTCCCATGAATGTCAGTCACCTTGGTCTCTATAAAGGGTCCATAATCACCTGGGCCCAGGTTCTGTGCATGCACAGAAATAAGGAATTAATTTCCAATTCCCTATTTACTCCTCTGCCTTCCAGGAGGAGGCTGTGTCCTTTTCAGGTGAATTCTTCAGATTCTTTGCACATCTCTTGGTGTCATCTTCTTTCTTCCCCTTACCTGTTTGGACAAACTGTGGCGCTGAAATTGCTCTAGCTGCATTCTTATTCTGTGCCTTCAGACTCTTGACAATTCCAGACTCTAAACACAAAGGCCAGAATTCTCTTTCAAACTGCATTTTGGATGGTCCTTTCTCCACTCTAGAACCTACAATGCTTCCTCTATTCTGTGGTCCCCTGCCAACCCTTTAGTATTCAGATCTGGTAACCAAATCGTTATACATTTGTTTCTCTATTAGTAGGAGATCCTGAGGTTTAATCACGTCTCCTCAGTTTAATGGGAATGCCATGAGAGCGGGTGTGTTTCCTCGCAGTCGTTCATCGCAGCACCTAGCTACAGACTTGCCCCATCTCCTCATTCTTGATTCCGCATGCAAAGAATTTTAACCTGATCCCTTGGCCTCGTCCTGTTTCTCTCCTAGCCTCAGTAATTTTGCCCAAGTCCCTAGAGCCTACCCCGCCCCCACCCCCGCACGCGCAGTGCATGCCGGTCTTAGCCCCTCTGTAGGGAAAGAGGGTCCGCCATGTTCCCCGGCGGCGCCGCCGCTTGGCTCTGGTAGCCGCCGCCCCCGCCCCCAACCCCGCCCGGCCCAGAGCCTAGCCGAGCCCCGGGCCCAGCATGGCCGCCCCGGAGCCGGCCCGGGCTGCACCGCCCCCGCCCCCGCCCCCGCCGCCCCCTCCCGGGGCTGACCGCGTCGTCAAAGGTGAGAGGTGGACGAAGCCCTGGGGGCCTGGCCTGAGGAGCTAGCTGTGTGTGAGAGCGGGCGGGAGACCGTCCCCTCGGGAGTGGGCCCGGAAGGGCGGGCGAGTGAGTGGCTGCCTCCCTTGGGGAGTGGCCCCTGGGCGGGCCCCTGCTGGGCAGGACTGAGTCGGTGGCAGTGGCTCCGCGGTCTACCGGTTGCTTTCAGGCCGGGGCGGAGGTTTTGCTCCCGTGGCTTTCTAGCCCAAGGGTTGAGGCTGTTAGCTGCAGTGAGCCTCTTTTCTCCCCACTCGGCCTGTCAAAGCGGCGCAGGGGCCGCGATTAGTTTCCTGCCCCTCGACAGCTGCACTTCTGGCTTGCCGGGGCGAACTGAGGGGCTCGGAGACCTTCAGCCACTCGAGGCCCGCCGGTGAGCAGTCAGAAATCACCTCGGCTTTGGCTCACGCTTGCTCCCCAGTGACAGTCGTCCGCCCTATCCGCGTCTAGCTAGCGACAACCGCAGGGGTTCACTTTTGGCCGTCAGGTGCCACCCGGAGCAGAAACTGGGGGAACCTTGTGGGATGGGACCTTGGTGAAGGGTTGGGTAAGGAATTGGGAGGCCAGCCTTTATAGTGCAGAAAGGGAGAGAAAGCAGCATAAACAACAACAAAATTGTGGATAGGAAGTATTTACTTAGAAAACCGTCAACACTTTGGTCAAAATGGGTTACCCCTCCCCTACAAACACACACCCACACACTTATCCTAGACGAAAAAGTTAAATGTTTCTCAGCCAGGGCAGAATTTATGGATGTTTACCCACAACAGGTCAGCAGATTAATTTAAAATAGAGAAATTGAGAGCTAATTGAGAGTTGCTTAAGATTCCAAGCTTCCTGGGAGAGCCTACCAACCTCAAACACTGCTGTGGAGGTGAAAAATAATTGAAATGATTCTCTTTACCATGTATCTTGATTGATAAATTGAAATCGTAGAATAAACTTTTCCTTATTTGTATTGTATTTATTTTTAAAACATAGGTACTTTTGTTTTCATTCAGCTTCTCAAATACACTGGCACAGTATTTAAACACTGTTAGCCTACTTTTGGAAATCTGACTCATATGTTTCCATTAAAATATTTAAAAACGGCTGGGCTTGGTGGCTCACGCCTGTAATCCCAGCACTTTGTGAGGCCGAGGTGGGCGGATCACGAGGTCAGAAGATCGAGACCATCCTGGCTAACACGGCGAAACCCCGTCTCTACTAAAAACACAAAAAATTAGCCGGGCGTGGTGGTGGGCGCCTGTAGTCCCAGCTACTTGGGAGGCCGAGGCAGGGGAATGGCGTGAACCCGGGAGGCGGAGCTTGCAGTGAGCCGAGATCATGCCACTGCATTCCAGCCTGGGCAACAAAGCAAGACCTCGTTTCAAAAAAAAAAAAAAAAAAATAAAGAAACCTTTTTTTCTTTTTTTTTTTTTTTTAATTAAAAATTTTAAACGTGAACCTTCTTTGGTTCTTAAAAGAGTAATACTAATTTGGCCCGGTGTGATGGCTCACACCTGTAATCCCAGCACTGGGATGCTGATGAGGCAGGCGGATCGCTTGAACTCAGGAGTTGGAGACCAGCCTGGGCAACATGGCAAAACCTTGTCTCTACCAAAAATACAAAAAATAAAAATTAGCCGGGCGTGGTGGCGCTCCCCTGTAGTCCCAGCTGCTCGGGAGGCTGAGGCAGGAGAGTCGCTGGAGCCTGAGAGGCGGAGGTTGCAGTGAGCCGACATTTGCGCTAGTGTGCTCCAGCCTGGACGACAGAGCCCGACCCTGTCTCCAAAAACAAAAACAAAACACTGATTTGCACCTAGAAGTAAGTTACTGGTATATCCAGTTGGGCCAGGCATTGGAATGAGCTGAATAAAGAATTTATGGAATCCTTATACAGATAAATCTTAAAAAAAAAAAAAAAAGTGATGCAGGCATTCGTTCTGTCAAGAAATCCTGGAGTTTTGTGGGGGTGGGAACGGGATATTGGCTACAGTCATTTTCTGACTGTATTTCTGTGTTGTGTGTTCATTTCCCTGGGCACTTTTCACCAGACTGTTAGATGGGGTAACCAATCACATTCCTGAACAATGAGTTTATGCTATCCTTATGCTTGTGAATCTTCTTATTCCTTGTCATATATGTGGTAATGTTTTTTTCTGTACTGCTTTAATGCAGTGAAAATAAGATTCCCAACATAAGGCAGATTCCTTAGGGGTGAGTTGTGAGTCCAAGGCAGTCATATTTGCAGATTATTGGTGTGGAATAAAAGCCATTTGATTTAGATAAATAGGAAAGGAGCTTGTTAATATAGAAAATTATAGTTAAATAAAGCTCATGGTTATCATATTTCTTGTGCTTCATTGAGCCCTCTTCATAGAGACTACTTTCATTTTTTTATGGAATTTGTTAACCAGTTGGAATGCTGTATGGATTATGTGTTTAAAGATGGTGTGTAACAGACTACTTTGCACTGCTCATGGAGTCTCCTGCATTTACTGGGAAATTCACCTTTCTTACAGATCCAGAAATCCACTTTTAAATTTAATTTTCAGGATTCTTCCTTGTCTTTTATTCAGTAATTATTCTATAATGTGATACCTGTTGGTACAGAATACTGGTTGCCTAAGATAAATGATGACTTGTGTGAGTTCAGCTTAAGTTTAACTTGTTAAAATCCAAATTTCTTTTAAGTCCACAATGTGGTGGTAGTTTTGTATCCATACATTTTCTTAGTAGTAATATTATGGAGACCATCTGTTGGCATTAAATGCAAGTAGTCTTTTTCTCCCTGGAACTTCTTTTATTTTTTTGAGACAGAGTTTCGCTCTTGTTGCCCAAGTGGAGTGCAATGGCGCAATCTCCCTCATTGCAACCTCCGCCTCCTGGGTTCAAGCGATTCTCCTGCCTCAGCCTCCCAAGTAGCTGGGATTACAGGTGTGTGCCACTATGCCCGGCTAAGTTTTTGTATTTTTCAGCAGAGGCAGGGTTTCACCATGTTGGCCAGGCTAGTCTCAAACTCTTGACCTCATGATCCTCCCATCTTGGCCTCCCAAAGTGTTGGGATTACAGGCGTGAGCCACCGCGCCTGGCTTGCCTCCCTGGAACTTCTTAGTGTCAAAATTTTATACTCTATGTTTCTAGTCATAAGGCCTACATTTTATGGTCATGTAGGTTTTTAAGGGTGTATAGGTCTTTCTGTGTTTAAGATCAGATACCTGAAATTCACTTTTTGTGAAATTTGGGAGCTTGGAATACTGTAGGTGATTCATATGTAAATGTGATTAGCTTGTCACTAAAATTATTAGTGGTAATTCCATGTCATTGATTATGGGTGATTAGGTTTTTGGTTGATTAAATTCAGTCTGAGCCTACTCCAACTGCTGGCTCAAGTCAAATTCTTCCTCTGTTTGAAAGTTGATCTAACCCACCTTATTAAGTGAGATGGTATATACCCTTTTAATTATGTTCTATTAAGCATTCTTTAGCTATGTAGGAAATAAGAAAATGGAAAAAAATTAGGAAAAATATCTAACCGTATCTGCATGTGTGCTTTCTTACCACATCAGCAAAGCTGGTATAGGTAATTAAAGCACAAAACCCTGAATTGATAAATATTGCTTTCTCTCCTCCCCACAAAGTTTACGTGACCTGGATTGCCCAGATACCTCCTTTTTTCCCCAGATACTTAAAAAATGTACTTTTTGCTTTGTATACCAGATTCTAGATTTGTAAAGCTGGATTGTCTCTTGAGAGTATCAAGACTGTTAGTATTAATAGAAAAATTCACCTTTTTACTTAGAGAGCATTGTCAATATTGGGTATATGTTCATTTTAGCACCTATAACGTGAGTCATTTTCTTAACATTATTTGCTGGGTTATATTAACCTCAAATTATGAGACTTTCAGATTGAACCTAAATGCTGAATTTATGTGTTTTAATTTTTTTTAAGCTAAAATATTTCTGATTGGCAACCTTAGAATTCATTTACATGCTGTTGCCAGTTGCCTTGCTTATAAATCTGAAGTCATTTGACTGAAGTGTTTTCTAGTACTTTTGCTTTAGGAGGATTACTTATTATTTGTTTGTTTGTTTGTTTATTTATTTTTTGAGACGGAGTTTCGCTCTTCTTGCCCAGGCTGAAGTGCAATGACATGATCTTGGCTCACTGCAACCTCCACCTCCTGGCTTCAAACAATTCTTCTGTCTCAACCTCCTGAGTAGCTGGGATTAGAGGCATGCGCCACCACACACGGCAAATTTTGTATTTTTAGTGGAGACGGGGTTTCTCCATGTTGGTCAGGCTGGTCTCAAACTCCTGACCTCACGTGAGCCGCCCACCCTGGCCTCTGAAAATGTTGGGATTATAGGCGTGAGCCACCACACCCAGCCAGATAACTTATTTTCAGATAATCCATATAGCCTTGGCGTGACATAGCTACTTCAGTGTTTCTTGCTAGTTCTATTTCATTATATTTTAAAGCAGCTTGAATTTTAATTTTTGTTTACAAAGTCTATTTTGTGGACTTACCTATGTAAAAAGATAACTCCTGGAAATTATTTTTTTTTTTTACTTTCCACTCCCATTACTGTTAACCATACTAAAATAAATCTTTAGGCCAGACGCAGTGGTTCATGCCTGTAATCCCAGCACTTTGGGAGGCCGAGGCAGGAGGATCCCTTGAGGTCAGGAGTTTGAGACTAGCCTGGCCAACATGGTGAAACCCCATCTCTACTGAAAATACAAAAATTTGGCCGGACACAGTGGCTCATGCCTGTAATTCCAGCACTTTGGGAGGCGAAGGCGGACGTATCACCTGAGGTCAGGAGTTCGAGACCAGCCTGACCAACATGGTGAAACCCCGCCTCTACTAAAAATACAAAAATTAGCCAGGTGTGGTGGCACATGCCTGTAGCCCTAGCTATTCAGGAGGCTGAGGCAGGAGAATCGCTTGAACTGGGAGGCAGAGGTTACAGTGAACCAAGATCATACCACTGCACCCCAGCCTGGGTGACAGCACGAGACTCTGTCTCAAAAAAACAAAAAAAAAACACCAACCGAACAAACAACAGTTAGCGGCAGGGCGTGGTGGCAAGCACCTGTAATCCTAGCTACTCGGGAGGCTGAGGCAGGAGAATCACTTGAACCCGAGAAGTGGAGGCTGCAGTGAGCCAAGATGGTGCCACTGCACCCCTGCCTGGGTGACAGAGCGATATTCTGTCTCAAATAAATAAATAAAAATAAATAAAATAAATCTTCAGTACCATGTGTCCTAGTGAAAGCAAAGGAACAGAAAGAGAGAGAAAAAGAGACTGTGAGGGGATGGAGTGAGAGGGAAAGGGAAAGGGAACACTATGGTAACAAGTTACCTTAAAAGGAAAATGCCAAGTTGGATATACAGCTGCTCAGTAGTGAGGCAAAAGCTTCAGGTTCCAGAGCTATTGAATGAATTGGCAAGAGTTGTAAGGAAAAGTTTGGTAAAAAGAACCTTGATTTATTAAACAAAGTATGCCAATCATATGACTTCATTTCACCATAAAAAATGTTTTTTATACCCAGAGATGAAATAAGCTGAAGCTAATTGGGCATCATCTGTGTATGGTATGTAAAATTTATTTTGGAACATGACAGTTGTGAAATAGCAAATATTTATTAAATGTCTGCTGTATCACAAAACTGTAGGAGAACAACAAAAGTATAAAATATAAAATATAGTCTTGATTCATGAATAAATATTCTTGAAAAATTATCAATATATGTCATAAGGACAGGTATAGTTAATAATTGCCAGGTAAGTTGCTGAGCCAGCAAGTTGTCTGAGTTCAAAGGAGGTAGTGATGACTTTGGACTGGAATGGTCTAGGAATGGCTTGTATAGAAGCAAAGTGGCCTTGATGGATGGTTAGAATTAAAATAGAGGATTGGGACCATTTATTTGTGCAATGATTATTGAGTACCAGCTTTGTGCCAGGCATTGTGCTAGGCATTGATGATACAGAAGTGAATAGAATATTAAGTAAGATAGATTTTCTTGTAGTGCTGGCATTCTAGTGGGGAACATACTATTATAAATAAATAATATAATGAATTTGGTACAAAGCGCTACTGGAACTGTAAAGAAGGGACTGGCTATCTTTCTTTGAGGGAAAGCATCACTGAGAGGATAATGTTTCTAGGTAGTCCTTGAAGGATGAGTAGAATTTCGCCAGACAGAAAGTGGGGCTAGAGTAGGGAAAACAAGCAGAAAGGCATGGAATTTGAAAAAAGTATGAAATGTATGGCAGAAGTATGTAAAGTGCTTGGCAAGGAGTGACAGGAATGAAGTTAGAAAGGATCTTTTGTATTACAAGTTGAGGAGCTGAAACTTAAGCTGTTAAGCAATATAGCAGTATATAGTACCTGGATAATTAAAAACACAAGCTCTGGAGTCAGACTGCCTGGGTTTGAATCCTGGCTCTACCACTTAATAACCTTTTTGCCATGGACAAGATACTTAACATCCCCAAGCCTTAATTTTCTTATCTGTAAAGTAGAACTAATAAAATCTTATTATAGGGTTGTTGGAGAATTAATAGAGACTGTGCACGTAAAGTAGGTACCACAGTGCCTGGCCTGGCACATGGTAAGTACTCAACCAGTCGTAGCCATCACCATTATTATTATTATTATTGAAGGTTTAAAGTAGAATAGTGACCTAGTATTCTGTTTTTTGATGGCTAATTCTGGTCATGTTGTGTGCAACAAATTATTGGTAGGGGAGAAGGTTGTCTAGTTAGGAGATTAATGGAGTAGTTCAAGTGGGGGATGACCAAGGCATGAAAAACTAGATATGACACAAATTCCTACTAATAGTAGAAGGTGAGTATATTGGATGAGTGATTGAGTATGGAAGTGAAATAGGTGAGCAACAGTTTTTTAGGAAACAATAATCAGAATAATTTTGCTTTAGGGCTAGATTAAATTGGGCAATTGTAGTTAGATTTAAAGATTGGAATGATATTTAAAAGACTGAGAATGGTTAAATTGAGAAGAATCTTGAAAATAAGATTCAAGGTTTTCTTTTTCTGTTTTCTTTAGTCATTAAGAAACTACCCCAAGTTTTTGAGTAGGTTAATTTACTACTTTGTTCGGTCAAAGAGGAAGAAAATATTTTTCTAGTAAATGATAAGAACTTGAACTAATATTGCAACAATGGAAATTTAAGAAAATTGAATTTGAAGAATCAATAGGACTTAGAGTTCAGAAAGAGAACAATAACATTAAGTGTGAGTGATAGAGAATGGTGATACCTTAACAGGGGTAAGCCAGGAACGGGAGCCAATTTTGAGGGAAAGATATATTTAAAGAACCACCACGAACTAAAAGAGACCCAATGGATACCTTGAAATTTTGAAGACAATGCTGTTGGATTTATTGAATCTTTCCTTAAAGCATGTGGCCAAACCATACTTCTACTCCTGGCAAGCAAATGGTTATATCATTCTTCATGATGAGGCCTTTTTTTTTTTTTTTTTTTAACCTCAAGACAGGATCTTGCTCTGTCACCCAGGCTGGAGTGCAGTGGCATGATCATAGCTCACTGCAGGTTCAAACTTCTGGGCTCAAGCGATCCCCCAGCTCAGCCTCCTAAGTAGCTGGGACTACAGGCACACGTCACCATGCCTGGCTAATTTTGTTTATTTTTTATGGAGACAGGAGTCTCACTATGTTGCCCAGATTGGTCTCGATTTCCTGGGCTCCAGTGATTGTTCTGCCTTGGCCTCCCAAAGTGCTGAGGTTACAGGTGTGAGCCACCATGCCCAGCCATGATCAGCCTTTTGATGTCTCCTTTTGTCAAAAGAAAATTGTCATTATGTTGGTATAAAGACAGATGATACAGAAGCAGCATTCTGAAGACTTCAGTTTCAACTATGGCTCTACTTCTTACTAGTGAAACCCCTTGAGAAACAACTTAATGTCTCTGAACCTGTTATCTATCATTTGTGAAATGGAGATAAAACTTGCCTGACCCTAACCCCAGCACTGGGAGGTAGAGGCAGGCAGATCACTTGAGGTCATATGTTCAAGACCAGCCTGGCCAATATGGTGAAACCCCATCTCTATTAAAAATATACTAATTAGCCCGGTGTGATGGATGCCTGTAATCCTAGCTACTCGGGAGGCTGAGGTAGGGAGAATTGCTTGAACCTGGGAGGTGGAGGTTGCCGTGAGCTGAGATCTCACCATTGCATTCCAGCTGGGGCAACAGAGCGAGACTGTGTCGGAAAAAAAACAAAAAACAAAAATGTGCCTGACCAAACTCACAGGATGTGCCTCGGAATCATGTGGAATTATGTATGTGAAAGTACTTGGTCAACTATGAATAAAACACTATAAATATATTGTCATTGCTACATAAATTAGTGTCGTTAAACAAGTATTTTGGAAACTATAATCATTAATTCTGTAAACATTTCTTAATACCTGTGTTTTTCCTGTTTTTTTTTTTGGTTTTTTTTGGGTTTTTTTTGGTGAGATGGAATCTCATTCTGTTGCCCCAGCTGGAGTGCAGTGGCGTGATCTCGGCTCAGTGCAACCTCTGCCTCCCAGGTTCAAGCAACTCTCCTGCCTCAGCCTCCCAAGTAGCTGGAATTACAGGCATCTACCACCATGCCCTGCTAATTTTTGTATTTTTAGTAGAGACGGGATTTCGCCATGTTGACCAGGCTATTATTCTCAAACTCCTGACCTCAAGCGATTCACCCGCCTTGGCCTCCCAGAGTACTGGGATTGCAGGCATGAGCCACTGCGCCTGGCCAGTTCTTAAGTTTTAGATAGGTTATCACATAGACCTTGACGATGGTGGAACTTAGAATGGATAAGACTTGTGGGCCAGAAACTTGAGCTTTTGATGACTAGTTTTTTTTTTTTGAGAGAAAGTCTCACTGTCTCACTCTCGCCCAGGCTGTAGTACAGTGGTGCAATCCTGGCTTACTGCAACCTCCACCTCCCAGGTTCAAGCAATTCTCGTGCCTCAGCACCCCCCCAGTAGTTAGGATTATAGGTGCCCACCACCATGCCTGGCTAATTTTTGTATTTTTAGTACAGACAGATTTCACCATGTTGGCTAGGCTGGTCTGAAACTCCTGATCTCAGGTGATCCACCCGCCTCAGCCTCCTAAAGTGCTGGGATTACAGATGTGAGCTGCGGAGCCGGAGCCCAGCCTATAATCGCTAGTTTAATAGATAGCCGGGATAAGGGTAAACTAGTCAGAGGCATGAATCTCAAAGGAGGAGGCATCTTTTTTTCCTTAGTGGAGCAATGATGTTGGAAGTGCTAATGGAGAGCTAAGAGAATGCTGAAGTCTCCGCTGGGATTAGTGGAATGTGGAAAAATGAGCACCATCCACTTTGAAAAAAGAATTTGAGAAGTATCCTTCAGGAGACCCAAGATTAATTAAACTAGAGAGACAAGACACTACAAATATTCTGTGTAGAGCTAAAGAACAGAGAGGCCGGGCGCGGTGGCTCACGCCTGTAATCCCAGCACTTTGCGAGGCTGAGGTGGGTGGATCACCTGAGGTCAGGAGTTCAAGACCAGCCTGACCAACATGGGGAAACCCCAGCTCTACTAAAAATACAGAATTAGCTGGGCGTGGTGGTGCATGCCTGTAATCCCAACTATTTGGGAGGCTGAGACAGGAGAATCGCTTGAACCTGGGAGGCGGAGGTTGCAGTGAGCTGAGATTGCGCCATCACACTCCAGCGTGGGCAACAAGAGCAAAACTCCGTCTCAAAAAAAAAAAAACAACAAAAAAACAACAACAAAAAAATCCAGTCTGGCCAACATAGTGAAACCCCGTCTCTACTAAAAATACAAAAAATTGGCTGGGCACGGTGGCTCACACCTGTAATCCCAGCACTTTGGAAGGCTGAGACAGGGGGATCATGAGGTCAGGGGTTCGAGTCCAGCCTGGCCAACATGGTGAAACCCCGTCTCTACTGAAAATACAAAAATTAGTCAGTCATGGTGGTGCATGCCTGTAATCCCAGCTGCTCAGGAGAATCGCTTGAACCTGCGAGGCAGAGGTTGCAGTGAGCCCAGATTGCGCCATTGCACTCCAGTCTGGGCAACAGAGCTAGACTCCATCTAATAAATATATATATATACACACACACACACACACACACACAAAATTAGCTGGGTGTGGTGGTGTGCACCTGTAGTCTCAGCTATTTGGGAGGCTGAGGCAGGAGAATTGCTTGAACCTGGGAGGTGGAGGTTGCAGTGAGCTGAGATCGTGCCTCTGCATTCTAGCCCAGGCGACAATGCGAGACTCCGCCAAAAAAAAAAAAAAAAAAAAAAGATTGTGTGTAGGGATTGTGGGATAGATTAAAACAAAATCTTATAATAGGAATTCTGAAGGCCCCAGTGAAAAGGATGGAGGGAGAACAGCAAGAAGGAAATGGTATGAGGGAAAGAAATACAGACAAAAATTTAGAAGTATAGATGTAGAGACTGTATTTTGGATAGTTGCCAAGGATAGCAGTGATGGGAAGCACGATGGGATTAACTGACCTTAGGCATCTGAATGATACTTTGGAGTCAAGTTATTCACTTGGCACAGGCTGTACCCCCGTTGAAGTTAGAGGCCTCATAGGGCTAAGAGGGCAGCCCTTGCTTAGAATTGGGGAACAGGATCAGTTAATTCTCAGGTTTCTTTGCCCAGTGGTAGAAACATTAAGAAGATGTCTGTACCATCATCCCCTCTTTCCCAATTCCTGATCAGTCTGTGTTCTTGGTTTATTTTTCCAACTTCCTAAATTAAAATGTTTTTCAGTCCTATTTTTTTAGCCACTATACATTAAATGTGAGTGAAAATACCTTGCAAATATTATTGGTTACTATATAGATATGCCCTTCATGTCAAAATTTGGATAAAAGGAAGATTTTCAACAGAACAGTTTGGTCAAAATGAATGTTACCAAATCAAGATTTTTAGGTTTTGAGGGGATTTTGTAGCTCTTGTTTGTTTTTGTTTTTTTTTTTTTTGAGACGCAGTTTTGCTATTGTCACCCAGGCTGGAGTGCAGTGGCATGATCTCGGCTCACTGCAACCTCCGCCCCTCCAGGTTCAAGTGATTCTCCTGCCTCAGCCTCCTGAGTAGCTGGGGTTACAGGCGCACGCCACTATGCCCAGCTAATTTTTGGGTTTTTAGTAGAGACAGGGTTTCTCCACGTTAGTCAGGCTGGTCTCGACCTCCTGACCTCAGGTGATTCACCTGCCTCAACCTCCCAAAGTGCTGGGATTACAGGCGTGAGCCACCATGCCTGGCCGATTTTGTAGCTCTTTAGATTGTTCCAACACATTCTCTATTATTAGCCATTTCAGTTGTTGACTATTTGTATTGCATGTATATACATTTATTTTCTGGTTTTTCCCTATCACAAATACAGAAAAGTGAGGAAACATAGTCTGAAAATTAGGAGAAAAAAGTATATATGGAGGGGGGAAAATAAACTCTGGAAAAGCAGAAATACTTGGCTGAAGATGAATTAGAAATAAAAAAGAAAAACCTTTAAAAAGCCTGAAAACTATATGGAAGTGCTTTAAAATGCTTTAGGAGTTGCAAAACAAAGTGGTAGTTGAGAATTAATTGTTTTTTTTTTTGTTTTTTTTTTTTGAGATAGAGTCTCTATCGCCCCAGCTGGAGTTCAGTGGCACGATCTCGGCTCACTACAACCTCCGCCCCCTCCAGCTTCAAGCGATTCTTCTGCCTCAGCCTCCCAAGTATCTGGGACTACAGGTGTGACACGATGCCTGGCTAATTTTTGTATTTTCAGTAGCGATGGGGTTTCACCATGTTGGCCAGGCTGGTCTTGAACTCCTGACCACAAGTGATCTACCTGCCTTGGCCTCCCAAAGTGCTGGGACTGCAGGCATGAACCACCCCACCTGGCCAGAGAATTAATTTTTGATGAAAAAAAATTTTGACTCTCTATTGAGCAACTTATTTTAGGCCAAATTCTATTTCGACAGTTATCTTTTGCCCCGTCAGGTCTCCTGCTGAAGCTCCTTTCTCCACTTGCAAAACAATACTATACATGCCTTTTTTCTCTTATTTGCTGATAAATTAAAATTTATTTTATTTTTATTTTTTATTTTTAGACGGAGTCTCACTCTGTCGCCCAGGCTGGAATGCACTGGCACGATCTCAGCCCACTGCAACCTCCACCTCCCCAATTTAAGCGATTCTCCTGTCTCAGCCTCCTGAGTAGCTGGGACGACAGGCGTGCGGCCACCACGCCTGGCTAATTTTTTGTGTTTTTAGTGGAGATGGGGTTTCACCATGTTGGCCAGGCTGGTTTTGAATTCCTGACCTCAAGTGATCCACCCGCCTCAGCCTCCCAAAGTGCTGGGATTACAGGCATGAGCCTCTGCGCCCAGCCAAAACATACTCATTTGAAACTGCCAATTTTTATTTTCTGTGTTATGTTAACATTGATTCCCTATACCTTTCATCTACCTTTACTCATGAGTAGGTGACGTTTTTCTACCAGTCAACCTGTACACATTTTTAAAAGCTGTCCTAGCTGGTTTTGAAATGTAGAAGTGCCTTGAGTTGAAAAATAAATAGGAAATACAGGTCTTTAGATAACTAACTGTGGCATGGAGTCAGTTTATACTTTCTTTTTCAGGTGAATACATTATAATTCTTCAGTGTGACTTGAAGTAGAGCATTCACAGTGTGCTTGAAAACATGCAGTACCACTTGTGTCTGGCTAAGGGGGAAGTAGGGAGTGGTCTCATAGGTGGATTTTTGGGAAGTTCTATGTTTTGAACTGAATTGAGCAATTAGTGGAATTATGTTGTTGATTGTTAGGAAGTATATATCATCTAGGCCAGGTGCAGTGGCTGATGCCCGTAATCCCAACACTTTGGGAGGCCGAGGCAGGCGGATCACCTGAGGTTAGGAGTTTGAGACCAGCCTGGGCAACACGGTGAAACCCTGTCTCTACTATAAATATGAAGATTAGCTGGGCGTGGTAGCGGGCGCCTGTAATCTGAGCTACTTGGGAGGCTGAGGCAGGAGAATCGCTTGAACCCAGGAGGTGGAGGTTGTAGTGAGCTGAAATCTCGCCACTGCATTCCAGCCTGGGCGACAAGAGTGAGACTCTGTCTCAAAATAAATAAATAAATAGGAAATATTCATCATGTAGAACACAGCTTTTTTTTCTTTTCCTTTTTTTTTTTTTTTAAGACTGAGTCTCGATCTGTCTCCAGGCTGGAGTGCAGTGGCACGATCTTGGCTCACTGCAACACCTGCCTCCTGGGTTCAAGTGATTCTCCTGCCTCAGCCTCCCAAGTGGCTAGGACTACAGGTGTGCACCACCACACCCAGCTAATTTTTGTATTTTTAGTAGAGACGAGGTTTTACCATGATGGCCAGGGTGGTCTCAAAACCTTGACCTTGTGATCTGCCTGCCTTGGCCTTCCAAAGTGCGAGGATTACAGGCGTGAGCCACCGCACCCGGCCAGATCACAGCATCTTAAATAGTGTTTCTTTTCCCAAGTAGAGTGCTAAAAAAAAAAAAAAAAAAAAAATTTCTCTGACCTGATGAAAAAACTGTGATTCTATCTTGATCTCAGAAATTTGTGTTTATTAGTAAGAAATATTTAACCTTCTCATTTTTATAATGTCCCAAAAGTAACACTTGATTTATTTAGTAATCAGTTCATTAAAAATGTTTATTTTTTTAAACAATTACTCTACCATGAGGGCAAATTTGGTTATAGCATATATAATGGTTTGTTTAATCTTTGGTTGGTAAAAACATACTTTGAGGCTTTTATTTTATTAGAATCTTGACATGCTATATTTGGGGGTAAAATATATTTTAATGCCTTACTCTAGATGAGTAAAAAGTAATGATAATACATGTTTCTTGTGAAGGGAAAATAAAGTCCAGTTTTATTTTACTATATATCAAATAGTAATTAAAAAAAAGATTAGTGATTTCAGTCTTTCAGAAATGGTTGGCATCCCTCTGCCTTAGTTCTTATCTCATTTGTAAAGGATTGAGTTCTTCCTTAATGTTTTCTCCTGATATGAGAATGTGGTTATATTCTTTCTTAGGTAATTGATATGAATCTAACCCAGTTTTTTGTTTGTTTGTTTGTTTTTTGGTTACTTTAAGTTGAAATGTAAAGGAGCAGTTGGTCCTGTACATTTACAGGCTTCTCTGTGATAATTGATAATCACAATCATGACCCTAAAGCATCAGGAAAATACTGTATACCATATGCTCAGATATATATATATATATATATATATATATCAGATAGAGATAGAGACAGAGTCTCACTCTGTTGCCCAGGCTGGAGTGCAGTGGCGTAGTCTGGGCTCACTGCAACCTCCGCCTCCCCAGGTTTAAGTGATTCTCTTGCCTCACCCTCCCGAGTAGCTGGGACTACAGGCATGCGCCCCCACACCCAGCTAATTTTTGTGTTTTTAGTAGAGATAGGGTTTCACCATGTTGGCCGGGCTGGTCTTGAACTCCTGACTTCAAGTGATCCACTGGCCTTGGCCTCCCAAAGTCTGGGATTTCAGGCGTGAGCCACTGCACCCAGCCTACTTAAAAAAAATTTTTTTTTCAGAAAAGAGGGAGCTGCCTTACATTTCAGTCTATATTTATTACACTCCTAATGTACATTTCTCTCTCACTTTCTTTATTTTGCAAAGCAAAGTACTATTCAGTAAAGAGCCTGAAACTGCTTCAGTCCAAGCTGATTTTGAATGCATAAAGATTTACTTGTTGGATTCAGTAAAAAAGGAATAAGAAAAACTTACTAGATAGTAATTTTTCCTAGGTATATGACCTCAAAATTGTGCTTAGATGCCATTGAAATAAACATTCATGTTTTCCATTCCACTCAACAAATATCACTTAAAAACAGTACAGTTGGTGATTTCTTATGGAAATCATAAATATGTACTGCAGAGTGAAAAAACCAACTACTTAACTATGATGAAATGGGAACTTTTGGTTAAATTTGTAGGGATAGGCCAGGTGCAGTGGCTCATGCCTGTAATCTCAGAACTTTGGGAAGCCAAGGCGGGCAGATCACCTGAGATCAGGAGTTTGACACCAGCCTGGCCAACATGGTGAAACCCAGTCTCTACTAAAAATACAAAAATTAGCTTTGCATAATGGCGGATGCCTGTAATCTCAGCTACTCGGGAGGCTGAGGCAGGAGAATCCCTTGAACCCAGGAGGCGAAGGTTGCAGTGAGCCAAGTTCGCGCCACTGCATTCCAGCCTGGGCAACAGAACAAGACTCCATCTCAAAAAAAAAAAAAAAAATTACAGGGATAAATTTGCAGTGATAACATTTTACACATATGCAAAAAGTGCTGTATCTCAAACAGTTTAGATGGAAATGAAGATGATTTGCTTTCAGAATGTGTGTTAGATGACTCAAAAAGTGACTCCAATGATAAGGAATGCACTGGTTTCGAATTTATGCATAAAGATTTTGAATGAAAGTGTTTTGTGAAACATTAAGGTAGGAGAAAAATCAATATTTTGAAATTATGGTTTATTATTTTAAGCCTACTAAATTAATTTACATTTCAGAAGTAAACATCTGGTGTTTGGGCTATATCTCTAGAAGTGTATAGTCAAGTTGGTCAGAAAACATTGTTTTTATGTTCTTGTTAGAAAGGGATAAGGTAAATCACCTTGTATTTGGAATTTCTTTCTATTTAGGCTTATTTGGTATTAAAGTGTTGTGGGGTTTTTTTGAGATGGTGTCTCGATGTGTTGCCCCAGCTGGTCTCCAATTTCTGGCCTCAAGAGATCCTCCTGCCCCAGCCTCCCAAGTAGTTGTGATTACAGACATGCTTCACTACTCCCAGCATTAAATTGTATTTTTTGTACTTCATTTAAGGTAAAGAATATCTAATACTGTAATACAATATTTTGAGAGTTCTGCCTAAAAATGTTTTGGCTTAAACAAAAAAGCTTTGGTTATCCTGAAAGAACTTAATTTTGTGAGACAACTCAGTTCTCTAATAATTCTCAACAAAGAACATGTTAATATAAATAGCTTTAAAAGTGGTATAATTTGCTTACTATTTAGAAAAACACTTCTACCCAATAAATGAAGAAGAAAGAAAAATCTCTGCTTTACAATTTTTATTCTTATCTAGATCCAATTATTAGTTTTTAAGTTAATATATTTTTGGTGACTTATTTTTTATTAATTAAAAAAATTTGCAGCTGTCCCTTTCCCCCCAACACATCGCTTGACATCTGAAGAAGTATTTGATCTGGATGGGATACCCAGGGTTGATGTTCTGAAGAATCACTTGGTAAAAGAAGGTCGAGTAGATGAAGAAATTGCGCTTAGAATTATCAACGAAGGTGCTGCCATCCTTCGGAGAGAGAAAACCATGATAGAAGTAGAAGCTCCAATCACAGGTAAGCTTATTCATGTTTTGGGTATTATTTTTATTATGTCGTTGTTTAGTTGCCTGGATTTAAAACTTACTGTTTTCAATGATACTGTATGCTAAATCAATGTTACTTGGACATTATCTTGAATTTCCAAATTATTTTCCATACTTAAAAAAGATTGCCTGTTTTCAGTGAATAGACATGATTCTAAATAATCTGAGTGTAGAAGTTAGTCTATTATGCTTTCGTTAAGGTTTCATCAATTGTATTGACCATACTTCAATTTGATTCAATACTTAACTTTGCTTTCAATTGTTAGGGTCAAATACCTTGATATCATATCAGATACCAAAAGTGACCATTTAGAGAGCAACAGAAAGTATTGAGTTAGAATGGATATTTTAACTGCCACCATTGTAATTTTGTCATCTTGAAACTTAAAACACATCCTTGGAGTCCTAGAGACGATCTTTATGAATGTAGATGACAGTTTGTCACTGACCACAAATTTCGTTATTTCTGTTACATCTTTTTCTAGATCTTGAGCACATGAACACTTGGTTACACATCATCCTAATCATGACTCTTCACAGACTACTTCCTTCTCAGACATTTCTCGATAGCATTTATACTATGTCTTTTGTAAAATACGTTTTAACTTAACTAAAATTTGTTATTTTAGAGATTTTTTTCCCTTGTCTAATAATCTTCTTGTTTCAGTGTGTGGTGACATCCATGGCCAATTTTTTGATCTGATGAAACTTTTTGAAGTAGGAGGATCACCTGCTAATACACGATACCTTTTTCTTGGCGATTATGTGGACAGAGGTTATTTTAGTATAGAGGTAATAATCATAAACTGTCATTTGATTTGCTGTTAAGTGTTAACATAGATGCTTTCCCTTAATCCTAGTTTTCACAAGTACCTGTGTTAGGTTTTTTTTTAAATAACTCTGCATATTCTGAAGTTTTTATGAAAAGCTACTGTTTATTCCTGTTCTTTCAAACAATTCAAATAAATTTGTTTGGATAACTCTGTTTATATAATTATAATTGCCATTTTTTCCCCAGTGGAATTTTTGAGCAGACTGAGGGGTCTTTATTGCCCTGTTAACTAGTGGCCTTAAAAAGTTAGTGCTATTTATCTCTCTTGCCCCTAAAGGCATTAAACCATGTGGAAAAAGATTACTTGAATTCTCTCTGATTAAATAAAGTATATTGTGATTTTTTTTATTGCTTGAGCCCTAGTGCTTCTGTTTCTCCTTATGTAGCTATTAAGACTCAAGTATATCATATGGAATCTTTGTGTATTTGGAAGGTATTAATTTGTTTTTAAAAACTTGAGGCATTAAAATGACCTTTTGATTATCACTTAACAGTAGATGGTTCCTTTTGCTCCTTTTTCTTTTTTCTTTTTCTTCTCTTTTTCTTTTTTTTTTTTTTTTGAGACAGTGTCTTACTCTGTGGCCCATGCTGGAGTACAGTGGCACCAGCATGGCTTAATGTAGCCTTGAGCTCTTGAGCTCAAGGGATCATTCTGTCCCAGTCTCTCAAATAGCTGGGACCACAGGTGCACACCACCATGCCCAGACTAATTTTTAATTTTTTTGTAGCAATTGAGTCTCTTATGTTGCCCAGGCTGGTCTTGAACTCCTGGGCTCAAGTGATCCTCCCGCCTTGGTCTCCCAAAGTATTGAGATTACAGATGTGAGCCTTGTTGCCCTGCCAGCTTTTTAAATTGTATAAATAAAATTCTGTAACTGTAGAACAATATGTATTTTCCAATATATACATTTTCTTTCTTTTTTTTAATGAAAAGGGGATCATATTATAATATTGTCTGTAACTTGCTTTTTCATACATCCCTACACCGAATGTCTTTCCAAGTCAGTAAATATAAACTTGTAGCATCATTTCAATAGCTACATTGTTTTCCACCTAATAACAAACTATAATTAATTAATTCCTTGTGGTTAGACACTGAAGATGTTCCCAGTTTTTTGCCTTTACAAATGATGCTTCAATGAGTCATATTATTCATGCATCTTTATATACTTGCCCGATTATTTTTGTATGACAAATTCCTAGAGGTAGAATTATGGGGTCAAATTTCTACCAATAGATACCTGTGTTGCACATTTAATAGGTTGTAAGCATGTTCTAGGCACTGAACACATGTTGATTAATCCTTACAATAATATTAATGAGGTAAGTACTGTTGTTTTATTCATTTTATAGATGAGGAACCTGAGGCTTAGAGAGGTTAAGTAACTTGCCTAAGGTTGTATTATTAGTAAACAGCATAGCCAGGCAATGTGACTCCAAGCATGTGCTTTTAACCACCTTTCCTAGTAGATATTGAAACCTTACCTGGTGAATTTACGTTGGTTACTGTTGTTTATATCCCCTTCTCCAGTGTTTCCAATATACCTTTTTTTCTGAGGTGTGCTAGGATTCTCAAGAGTGGAAGGAAGTTCTAGACTCCGTCAGTCCTGCTTCCCTTAGGAATTTCACTATCCTGAGTTCTTCTACCTCCTGCTGATAGTTGATTATTAGCCTCGTCAGCTTTTCCCAAATTATCACAAGGCTTCAGGCAAATCAGAAAATGGCCCATCCTAACAAAAAAATTTCAGGCATTTGACAAAAGCAATAAAATAAACAGTTTTATGACGCTTATTTGGTAACTAAGTTGGTGTGCATATGCTTGTATAAGATTGTTTTGTAGCTGACTCTTTTTTTTTTTTTTTTGAGACTCTCACTCTGTTGCCCAGCCTGGAGTGCAATGGTGTGATCTCGGCTCACTGCAACCTCTGCCTCCCAGGTTCAAGCGATTCTCCTGCCTCAGCCTCCCGAGTAGTTGGAATTACAGGTGCCCACCAACACTCCCGGCTAGTTTTTGTATTTTTAGTAGAGACAGGGTTTCACCATGTTGGTCAAGCTGGTCTCGAACTCCTGACCTCAGGTGATCTGCCTGCCTCGGCCTCCCAAAGTGCTGGGATTACAGGCGTGAGCCACCGTGCCTGGATGTAGCTGATTCTTTTAATACTTTTTGTTGTTATAAAAGGAAAATAACAAAGACTCAAAACAAGCAATGAGAACAGATTATTTCCCTGATTTTATTACTTTTTTCCCTTTTGAATAAAATGAAGGTGTGAATAGTTACACGTTTAAATATACCTTAATTTATTAACAATAAAGTTTGGTTGGGTGTGGTGGCTCACATCTGTAATCCCAGCACAGGTTGGCCAAGTCAGGCAGATTGCTTGAATCTAAGAGTTCGAGACCAGCCGGGGAAGCATGGTGAAACCCTGGCTCCACAAAAAAATACAGAAACTTAGCTGGGCCTTGTGGCATGTGCCTGTAAGTCCCAGCTGCTCAAGAGACTGAGGTAGGAGGATTGCTTGAGCCCAGAAGGTTGAGGCTGCAGTGAGCAGTAATTGTGCCACTCCAACCTGGGTTACAGTGAGACTTTATCTCTAAAAATAAAAAAGTTTGTTTTTTCTTTTTGCATGTGATTATATACCATGCTTATTTCCATATAAAATAGTTCTTCCTTTTTTAAGCAAATAAATAGTGAGTCTCTTATGTTAAACCTATTTAGAGAACAGCATCTGCTATAATGTTTAATAATATTTTTATGTAAAAAATTACATTTGCATTGAATTAGTTCAGATAATAAGCACTTACCATATGTAAGGCAATATTCATAATCAACTAAACAAACATGAAACATGGACCTTCCCTTCATTAGGTAGCATGGCAATAATGCTTAAGATCAGAGGATCAGAATCCTGTCTCCATCACTTAGAAGTTTTGTGGTTTTGGACAAGTTACTTAAGATCTTTGCTTCGGTTTCTGATTTGTAAAATAAAGATGATATTACATACTTCATAGTGTTGTTTAAGGAATAAATTAGGAGAATTAATTATATAGTGCTTCACACATTGTAAGTACTCAGTAAATGTTAGCTGCTGTTATTTTGACATTATTATTTTATTTACTAATAGGCGTCTGTAGACCAATGTGCTAATTGTTTTTATATTGGGCAGTCTGTAAATCAAAAGTAATTAAATAGATTGTTTGACTCATTCATTCAACAAATATTTATTGCTCTTCTCCTATTTGCTAGCTACTTTTCTAGGAGTAGAGAATCAAAAGTGAGTAAGATGACAAAATCTGTGATTTTGTGGTGCTTATGTTTTAGTAAGGGACAAGGAAAGATAATAGGGGATGGTAAGGTTAATAGAGGAAAAGGAGCAAAGATCAAGCAGCTTCATTAAACAAAAATACAAGATAAATTCACTAGAAAAATTTTCTTTTGCAGTGTGTCTTATATTTATGGGTTCTGAAGATTCTATACCCAAGCACATTATTTCTTCTGAGAGGCAACCATGAATGCAGACACCTTACTGAATATTTTACCTTTAAGCAGGAATGTGAGTACTGCCAGGAGAAATGTTTTCACTTCCTCAGTATTCTTTTGGACTTATGTGTGTAGTAGGAGTTTTGAGGACTTTACAGTGCAAGATGTAAGGATAGATTTCATGTCTACACGTAAAGCTTTGAGGAAAGTTGTCGCGCACTCTTTGGTATTTAATGGTGTTTAATTGAGAAGTTTTTGGTGGGGCATGGTGGTTCACGCCTGTAATCCCAGCACTTTGGGAGGCCCAGGCAGGCAGATTGCCTGAGCTCAGGAGTTGGAGACCAGCCTGGCCAACATGGTGAAACACCGTCTCCACCAAAAGTACAAAAAAAAAAAAAATTAACTGGGTGTGGCAGTGTACTCCTATAGTCCCAGCTACTCAGGAGGCTGAGGTGGGAGGATCACTTGAGCCTGGGAATCAGAGGTTGTAGTGAGCTGAGATCGTCCCACTGCATTCCAAACTGGGCTATAGAGTCAGTCCCTGTCTCAAAAAAAAAAATTTTTTTCATTTCAGAATTTCCTATTATGTTTAACTTTTACAAACATACTTAGTAGTTTAGAGTTTTATATATAAATTTTAATGTTAAAATTAATTTTTCTAAGCCGGGCATGGTGGCTCACACCTGTAATCCCAGCACTTTGGGAAGCCGAGGCCGGTGGATCACCTGAGGTCAGGAGTTTGAGACCAGCCTGGCCAACACGGCGAAACACCATGTCTACTAAAAATACAAAAATTAGCCAGATGTGGTTATATATGCCTGTAATCCCAGGTACTCAGGAGGCTGAGGCAGGAGAATCATTTGAACCTGGGAGGTGGAGGGTGCAGTGAGCCGAGATTGTGCCATTGTACTTCCAGCCTGGGCAACAAGAGCGAAACTCTGTCTCATATATATATATAAATATATATATATATATATATATATATTTTTTCTAACAGGAAAAAATAAAAACCAAAAGAAAAAAATGTTTTTTTGCATTGGAGATTTTTGTCCTTCAATCTTGAGGCATTCCTGTGAGGGATCCTAACAAATTGTTTATCCTGTTATCATTGCAGATCATTTCAATCATGCTTTTAATGATTGAAACTCTTTAAAAAAAAATTTTTTTTTTTTGTATCATAGTTTTAAGACTAGTCAGGTACAGTGGTTGGTGAAATTCTTAACCTACAATGTTTATCCCTTTTCTCTCTCAAATTATTACCGCAATGGTAATCTAATACCTGTAAGCGTGTTACAGAACAAGGTTAGGCCTTTTTCACACATCAAACCTTTGTGCTTTTTAATTATTTTAATTATTTTTATTTTTTTTTGAGACAGTCTCGCTCTGTCGCCCTGGCTGGAGTGCAGTGGTGCGATCTCGGCTCACAGCAACCTCCTCCTCCCGGGTTCAAGTGTTCTCCTCCCTCAGCTTCCCGAGTAACTGGAATTACAGGCACGCGCCACCACGCCCTGCTAATTGTGTTTTTAGTAGAGGCGGGGTTTCATCATGTTGGCCAGGCTGGTCTCTAACTCCTGACCTCAAGTGATCCGCCTGCGTCGTCCTTCCAAAGTCCTGGGATTACAGGTGTGAGCCATTGTGCCTGGCCTGACTTTGTGCTTTTTAAATTAATATTCATGACTGTATTAAGTAGAGTTAAATTCTAAAAACAGAAATAATTTCAACGTTTTGAGACTCAAAACATGATCCATTAAAGATCATATTAAGTAGAGACTTGCAGTAAAAGGAGAAAAATACAGTGATGGGTAGTGGCAGAAGTGGCATACTCTTACAACGTCAAGGATCAGGCAGTTAACCCAAATGAGTAAGATAAGTCCTGGAAAGTGCATGCTTGACCTAAAAGCAGTCAAATTAGAATTTTTATTAAACCACAGTGCTAGAAAACAGGTTCATTAGCACACTACCAGTTTAGAACCTCTGGTACTGGATATATATATAGTTTTTAAAAATATTTGAATATTATAGTATTAAAACAGGAAGTAGGAACTAAGTTCTTTTTCTTTGCTTAGATAAATAACAAACCACCTACCAAAATCTCATCAAAACCAAAATACTCAGGAATTTAAAGTTATAAAGGAGCAAAGGAAAGTGCATGACATCTCTCTAAAAGTAAATGATAGTTTGATTTGGTAGAGTTTTGTCTTTCTTGTGTTTCTATATTGGCTTCGTGCTTCACTGCCCATTTTTAAGTATTCATGGTAGACAAGAGGAACCCCTCAGCTTTTCTGACATACGAGTATGCTGTTACTTTTATTTTTCAGAAAAATTAGATGAACTTTGAATTTTGTTGTGATGATGTAGTCGTCTTGCCTGTAATAACAATAGTCATTGACTCTTAGAGTAAAATAAAGCAAGTATTAAAATGATTTTAACCTCAACTGTACTCATTTTGCCTTATTTGGCTGATAAAGGTGAAGGGTTGAGCTGTTTTTAAGAGATTTCTTTTTTTTTTTTTTTTTTGAGATGGAGTCTCACTCTGTCACCCAGGCTGGAGTGCAAGTGGCGTGATCTCGGCTCACTACCACCTCCACCTCCTGGGTTCAGGTGATTCTCGTGCCTCAGCCATTGAGTCTCTGGGATTACAGGCACACACCACCATGCCTGGCTAATTTTTGTATATTTTTAGTAGAGATGGTGTTCTGCCATGTTGGCCAGGCTGGTCTCGAACTCCTGGCCTCAAGTGATCTGCCCGCTTTGGCCTGTCTAAATTTGCTGGGATTACAGGTGTGAGCCACTGTGCCTTGCCTGTTTTTAGAGATTTGACTTACTTATTTTTAATAATACTTGATGACATTTTTGCTGAATAATCCAAAATAATTTTAGAGAGCAAATATTTTGCTTCATAAGACATATCATCCAGAATAATTTTAGAGAGAGCAAATATTTTGTCTTTATAAGACTGATAACATTACGTATTTTTGTTGATTCTTATAGGGGAAGATGCTTTCCTTAAAAAATATTGTGTGCAGTAAAATTTATTCTCTGTGGTATTTACTTCTGTGATTTTTGACACTTCATAGAGTTGCCCACTACCACTATCATGATACAGAAAAGTTTTATCATGCCATAAATTCTCTCTTGCTACCTTTTTATAGTCACCCCTTCACTCACTCTGAAACCCTGGCCACCACTTTGCTGTTTACTGTCTCTATAGTTTTCTTGCAATCTGTCTGTCTGTCTGTCTGTCTGTCTATCTGGGCTATTACCTTTTACAATGGAAACTGTAACTATCTCAATTTCATTATAAATAGCTAAAAGATATAAAGGAGGGGAGAGAACAAGAAATAAAAATCTAATATATATGTTTTTAAAATGGTCAACCAGTAATGTAATTTTCAATTAATTTTTTGTTTTCCTAGGTAAAATTAAGTATTCAGAAAGAGTCTATGAAGCTTGTATGGAAGCTTTTGATAGTTTGCCTCTTGCTGCACTTTTAAACCAACAGTTTCTTTGTGTTCATGGTGGACTTTCACCAGAAATACACACACTGGATGATATTAGGAGAGTAAGTATATATTTTACTTCCAAGATTGATTTCTATTTATAGTACATTGTTGAGTAGAGTAGAAGTTTCACACTTCTTTTCACTGCCAAGATTAGGTAATGGTAAAAATTAATATACTGATATCTTGAGGAAATAGCTTCTGTTTATTCAAAATAATATACTATGAGCTGTATTCAAAGTTAGTATATTTTCCTATGCACATTTTGTCCTTACTTTGTGATGAGTTACTTCTGTTCTTTCTTTTCTTTCTTTCACAGTTAGATAGATTCAAAGAGCCACCTGCATTTGGACCAATGTGTGACTTGTTATGGTCCGATCCTTCTGAAGATTTTGGAAATGAAAAATCACAGGAACATTTTAGTCACAATACAGTTCGAGGATGTTCTTATTTTTATAAGTAAGGAAAAATATCCAAGATTAATCACATTTTAGTTGTTAACAAAGCATATGCTTCATACAAAAAAACCATTATTTTACTTAATTTACTCTTTTTCCCCCACAGCTATCCAGCAGTGTGTGAATTTTTGCAAAACAATAATTTGTTATCGATTATTAGAGCTCATGAAGCTCAAGATGCAGGGTAAGAATTCTGTTTCCCTGACCCAAATTAACACCTAAAATATAAATCAAACTTAGTAACCATGATTGATGCTTTACGATGCATATTAAGCTATTTGTTTTGCAGCTATAGAATGTACAGAAAAAGTCAAACTACAGGGTTCCCTTCATTAATAACAATTTTTTCGGCACCTAATTACTTAGATGTCTACAATAATAAAGGTAAGATGTTGTTGATAAAAATTGTTAAACAACTTAGTATTTTAATAGACTTTTAATATATTAAAAAAGGGGTGTTGTTTGAAACTATTAGTATCCACATTCTTTATAAATAACTGTAAGATATAAGGGAGGGGAGAGAACAATAAATAAAAATCCAAAATGTGAAACTAAGTAATATGTAACCCCATTCCACAACTTGTCTCGAAAAAACCGTTTTGTAAAATGTGCTCTGAGTTAAGTGCATCAAGCAAAACCAAACATGATTTTCTCAAACTCCCCTTTCTTAAATCTTTTCCCTTATTGAGGATGTTTTCTTGTTTGTATAAAGCTGCTGCTGCTTTGATGATTTTATTTGCACTGTCTGCTTGTTTAGTTTATCATGTTTCTTATTTTATGTTCCCTGATCTAGGTTCTCTTTCCCTTTCTTACTTCCTTCTTTTACCTCCACAGTCTTATCACTGCCCCATGAAGCTTTGTATTTGAGCTTTTTTAAAAAAATTAATCCAGCTTCATCTCATTTGAGGGATACATTCTTCTCTTTCTTTTTACTGCTTTTTTCCTTTGCCTTCTGTTCCAGTGATTTTCATTTTCCCACCTTCCCTGAAAATTTGACCTGTCTATAGTAATTGGATTTCATTTTATTTTGAATACAATTTATTAACAGAAAGTGCCAAAGGGTCTTAATCTAGTTAAGTGTGTGCCAAGGACATTGAAGATGAGATTGGGTATGTTTATGTAGTTTACATCTTTGGAAGATGAAATTAGGAGGCCAGCTTCTCTTCTGTCTTGACATGTCTGGAATTCAGTTGACTATGCCATGGCTTCAGGATCAGACTGGAGTGGATGTGCCAAGAGGAAAGAACAGAAGGTTAAAGACTTTAAAAAGGACATTTAGAGAGAGAATGAGGTCATTGCTAAATAAGAGTCATGGTGTAAGTTCAAAAGAGGAACAGAGGAAGAGTTTTTTTGGATGATGAGAGGTGATGGTTAAAAGATTAAAACATTTGCCTGAGACCAAACAGTAGCATGCTGGATAAATTTGGTACAGAATATGCTACAAGAACTTATACTATAGATGTCTTATGAAATATGACTGCATTTTTTTTTTTTTTTTTTTTTTGAGACGGAGTCTTGCTCTGTGCCCCAGGCTGGAGTGCAGTAGCGCGATCTCGGCTCACTGCAAGCTCCGCCCCGCCCGGGTTCACGCCATTTTCCTGCCTCAGCCTCCCGAGTAGCTGGGACTACAGGCGCCCGCCACCTCACCCGGCTAATTTTCTTGTATTTTTAGTAGAGATGGGGTTTCACCGTGTTAGCCAGGATGGTCTCGATCTGCTGACCTCATGATCCGCCCATCCCGGCCTCCGAAAGTGCTGGGATTACAGGCTTGAGCCACCGCGTCCGGCCATATGACTTCATTTTTTAAAAGAAACATCTAAGTTTTGATTCCATTCTCTCTTTCTCTTTTGAGACAGGGTCTCGCTCTGTTGCCCAGGTGGAATGCAGTAGTGCAGTCTGGGCTGACTACTACATCTGCGTCCTGGGTTCAAGTGGTTCTCTTGCTTCAGCCCTCCCTAATAGCTGGGATTATAGGCACCTGCCACCTCGCCCAGCTAATTTTTGTATTTTTATAGAATGAGGTTTCACCATGTTCACCAAGCTTGTCTTGAACTTCTGAGTTCAAGTGATCTGCCTGCTTCGGCCTCCCAAAGTGCTGGGATTATAGGCCTGAGCCAGTGCACTCCTGCCCTGATTCCATTCTCAAAAACAGAACCAAGTGTTAAATTTAACTTTCTATCGGTGCTCTAATTCCTCAGCTGTGATTTCCCCTTGTTAGTATTAAGGGAGCTAGTGTTCAGTGTCCAGTTGAGTACTGCCTTACTGATTGTCCGTTGTTTGTTTGACTCAGGAAGTTAAGGGATGGATTTTTTTTTTAGTACTTATAAAAGAAACTCAAACCATTGACTGTCTTGTCAAAAATCAAATGTCTCTTTGTAGTTCTGAGTCTGTACATAAATAGTGTTAATGGTTTGAGTGTTTACATTGTATGGGTATGTTTGTAATTTTTCATTCTATCCATAAGGCAATTTTCTAGATTTTTCTCTTTTCTCCCTTACAAAAGATCTGAAAGCTTGGTATCAGCTCATAATTTTTGAGGCTAATTTAAAATGCTTTATTTTCCCACTTTGAACTGATTGTCAAAACATATAATTTAAAATACTTTTATTTCAGATGGAAATTTCATATGGGAAACAAACATAATACTTATTAAGTTAGTAAACAGTAACGTGTAGCAGGATTACTTTTGATTCTTTATTAGCCAAAATCACAAATCTTGGAATTTAACATCTGCATTCCAGTGCTTTTCATTAAAGTGAAAAAGTAACCATAAAATATTATCTACAAGACATTATACTTTTGTGTATTTTCATGTGAAATGCATTGTCTGATCTTAAACCTCTGTGGTAAGGCAGTGTAGACATATTATTCCTGTTTTATAAATGAGAAACACATTAGTTGAATAATTTACCAAGCCTTGCACAGCTAATATGCGCTATAGTTTAGATGAGAATCCAGCCCTTCTAACCCAGTGTTCTATCAGTAATATAACCAGTAATTGAAATCTATGTAGGTCATTTAAGATTTTAATTATATCAACATATTGAAACATTAAATACCTGCATTTGAGATGAATATGTTATCTTTGGATTATTTGGTTATAATATTCTCTTTTCGTGTTTTAGTGGGATTTTTTTTCTAAACAAAGTAAAATATTTATTTTTAGTAGTTTTGCCTGATTTTCCATATTAAATGAAACAAATACATTCATACATTTATAAGTAAAATGTTCCAAATGGATGGGATTTTTTTGTTTGCTTTATTACCATTCAGCTATACTTTTCAGGTTGCCTGAAGCTAGAAAGATCTTAAATTCTCAATTTGTATGAACTTTAAAAACCTAGAAAATTGCTCATTGCCATTATCTGTTTCTTCTAAAAACTGAGTTTTCACAATTTTGGATTTAGTAAAAGTGCATGTTCATCATTGGATTATAAAGTAAAACAAACATTCTGGAAAGAATCTGGAAATTTCATTAGTAATATGAAGACCTGACTATAGTTAGAGTTCTACATGACAGTGTTAAAAACAAAACGTGTGTTATTATTAAAAATTCGTTCCTTCCTCCCTCTACCAGCCCTGATTCCACTCACCCCGATCTCCCTTCCTCTTAATATTTTTCTGCTTTTATGTATTTTATATTTTTAAGGCTAATTACAAATAGTTACATCTATGTTCAACTTATCTTGCAGCTGCTGTATTAAAGTATGAAAATAATGTGATGAATATTCGACAGTTTAACTGTTCTCCACATCCTTACTGGTTGCCCAATTTTATGGATGTCTTCACATGGTCTTTACCCTTTGTTGGAGAAAAAGGTATAATTTTTATTTTTTTTTAATTGTTTTATTACTGTTACATTTACTCCAGTTTACTATCATAGGCACATACTTGCTAAAGGAAACTGAAGTCTAGTTTCACTGTGGTTACAGCTCTACTTGTGTCAGTGGGTGTGGACATAAGAGTCTCAAAGATATTTTAGTTAGCTGTTTACAGCCCCCATGTGAGGCTATCTGGGGGACTGGGAGAAGACTTATAAATAGCCCAATGTCTTCAGCTGTTGGGTTTTCTTTCTTTTTTTTTTTTCTTTAGCTTAAATCTTTTATGAAGGGGTGGAGAAATTGCTTTGAAATGGGTCCTTCTGCATATCTTAACACCATTTTGGGACATTCCACTGAAATTCATGGGAAAATCTAGTAGCCTTCATTTTAGCAATATTAGTCATTTTAATAGCAGTTCTGTACTTTAAGAGAAATCATAAAGAGAAATTCAGATTGTAACCCAATATTCCTTCTCTTATATAAAAAATGTATATAAAATTTTAGTAGCGATGCCTTTCTGATAATTTAGAGGAACACTTGTTAGTACATAATAGGCTTTTTGAGAGAAAATAAATGCTATTTAAGAAATTCTGTTTCTGTGTTTCATTTGTAGTTCTATAGAATTCTTAGGATTTTGTTACCTATCATGTTCTTCTTTTCTATTTTAAGTTAATTTTTTTATAAGAAAATGCCTCAGTTTCCATATGTGGAAAATGACAGTATGAGAGTACAGACATGATTATAAAACATTTTGTTCAGTATCCCCCTCTATTTTTTCTCACCTCTTCCATATTACAAAATGTTCCTTTCTGTATGAGATATGCCACTTCTGCCAAGGCAATTTGTAGTTCTGAAATTCAGAATTAATACTTAAACTGTGTATGTTAAACAGGTTTTCTACAGATTGCCTTTGGTGTTCTTCATTTACTAAGTAGGTCCAGTGTTAATATGGAGATAGAATTACCCTTTAGCATTTGAGAAGGGGGCCAGTTAAGGGCTTAGGTGCAAGGGATGCATTACACTTACAACCTTCTATCTTTGGTGTATGAGAAATAGTTCAGTCATAGCATCATCAGACTAAAGGGAATTAAATAATTCATCCTGCTCACTCTCCTGCCTTCAGGCTAGACTGGAGCTCAACTATTTTAATGTAATATGGGAAGGATGGAGGGGCCAGGAAGATAAGGTAGGAGGAAAATGCACATTTCATAGATTCTAATTTGATTCTCTGATGGTCCCACATAAGGAAATATTTCATTATATCTAATCTAAATGTTTATGCTATGAGTATTTAAACAAGGAAAGAAATAGAGATAACAGGTTTTTCTCAACTAATGCACCTATCAAAAACCAGGGCATCATAGGGTTTTTAGAGCTCATAAGTGGATTTAACAATCATTTAGTCCAACTCCTTTTGAGAGATGAGATAATTTAAGATGAATTCTGTGGATCCCTTATAAGTGAAGATGGAGAACAGTAGGCTTTTATCAGTGTTCCTACATTTGAGGTCTGCTACTAAGTGATCTTTAGTTTTTCTGTTGCCACTCTAAATCATCTTTTATAAACAAAGAGATATTCAAACTTTTTGACCATTTTTGTTGTTTTTCTTTAGATCTTCTCTAAATTATTCACATCTCTCTAAAAGTGTAAAGCTCAGATTTTAACATTACGTGCAAATAGAATTCTAGCCAGTGTTGAGCACAGTAAGAAAATCTTCTCAAACTCTTTGCATATTTTGCTATTTTAATACATGAAGGCTGTTTAGATAGCCTGACTACTTCTTGATTCTAATGAACATTTTCTTGTGGTGTGAAAAGCAGCAAGTGACATTTGTTTTACTTCCAAGAAGCCAGTTGGACTCTGGGTCTAGTTCCTGAGAAGCAATTAACCTAAGCCAGAGGCTTCCTGAGAGGCTGATTTAATCCCAAAATTAGGTGAAAGCAGTGTTTCTCTACCCTTTTGGGGGCTAAGAACTCCCACTATTTTTTTTATAGAGACAGAGTCTCACTCTGTCACCCAGACTGGCATGCAGTGGTGCCATCATAGCCCACAGCAGCCTTGAACTCCTGGGCTTATGTAATCCTCCTGCCTTGGCCTTTTAAAGCACTGAGATTATAGGTGTGAGCCACTGCACCTAGCCAAGAACCCCTTTTCTATTTCACTAAAAATATTCCTACATTGGCCTATAGTCCCAGCTGCTAGGGAGTCTAAGGCAGGAGGATCACTTGAGCCCAGGAGTTTGAGAATACAGTGTACAATAATCACACATCTGAATAGCCACTGCACCCCAGCCTAGACAATATAGCAAAACCCAGTCTCTGAAGAAGTAAAATAACTTACATTGGGAAATTCTCAACATACACCAAGGTAGAGTGAATAATATGAATATCCTATGTACCAATTATTATTCATCTTCAACAATTATCCAATCATAGCCAATCTTGTATCATTTATGTCCCCATCCAGTACTCCCCACCTCATACGTCAATTATTTTAAAACAAATCTCAACTCTTTTCTATCTATAAATACTTTAGAATATATTTCTAAAAAATAAAGACTCACATTTTAAAAGTATGCATAAAAACATTTATTAATTTTTTTTTTTTTTTTTTTTGAGGTGGAGTCTCGCTGTGTCGCCCAGGCTGGAGTGCAGTGGCGCCATCTCAGCTCACTGCAAACTCCGCCTCCCGGGTTCACGCCGTTCTCCTGCCTCAGCCCCCGAGTAGCTGGGACTACAGGTGGCCGCCACCGCGCCCGACTAGTTTTATCGTATTTTTAGTAGAGACAGGGTTTCACTGTGTTAGGATGATCTCGATCTCCTGACCTCGTGATCCACCCACCTCGGCCTCCCAAAGTGCTGGGATTACAGGCTTGAGCCACTGCGCCCAGCCAATTTTTTTTTTTTTTTTGAGACACAGTTTCATTCAGTTGCCCAGGCTAAAATGCAGTCTCATTCTGTTGCCCAGGCACAATCTCAGCTCACTGCAACGTCCATCTCCAGGGTTTAAATGATTCTCATGCTTCAGCCTCCTGAGTAGTTGGGATTACAGGCATGCTGTACCACACCTGGCTAATTTTTTTATATTTAGTAGAGACAGGGTTTCACTATGTTGGTCAGGCTGGTCTCAAACTCCTGGCCTCAAGAGCTCTGTTTGCCTCAGCCTCCTAAAGTGCTGGGATTACAGGTGTGAGCCACCACCAAAAGCATTAATTTCTTAATATAGAACCCCTTTGAGAATCTGATAAAAATTATGGACTTTTGCTTCAGAAAAATTCACGCATAAATGTGTGTACTCACAACATTTTCAGGATGGTCGTAGTTCTGAAATGAATTTGCAGTCTTCACACTTATTGACCCTCCTTTAGAACCTCTGTTCTAGAGGATCTAATGTTATATGATCTTCCATAGAAGGTCATACATGGAAGATTTGTTTATTTACTAGATTTTTTTAAAGTGTTTTATTCAAGGTACCAAGGAAATACAGATACAAGTAAGATGGGTCTTTGCAGGTTAATATGGGATCTGTGATATATAAATAATGATAATAAGATGTAATATGGTAAGTGCTCCAAGACAAGCCTAGTTTTATAGGAATTGAGATGGGCTGGGCGTGGTGACTCGGGGGCGGGGCGCGGTGGCTCATGCCTGTAATCCCAGCACTTTGGGAGGCTGAGGTGGGTGGATCACGAGGTTAGGAGTTCAAGACCAGCGTGGCCAAGATGGTGAAACCCTGTCTCTACTAAAAATGCAAAAATTAGCTGAGTGTGATGGCGGGCGGCTGTCATCCCAGCTACTTGGGAGGCTGAGGCAGAGAATTGCTTGAACCTGGGAGGCGGAGGTTGCAGTGAGCTAATATTGTGCCACTGCACTCCAGACTGGGCAACAGACCGAGACTCTGTCTCAAAAAAAGAGGAGAGGCCGGGCGCGGTGGCTCACACCTGTAATCCCAGCACTTTGAGAGGCCGAGGCAGGTGCATCATGAGGTCAGGAGATAGACCATCCTGGTTAACACAGTGAAACCCCGTCTCGACTAAAAATACAAAAAATTAGCTGGGCGTGGTGGCAGGTGCCTGTAGTCCCAGCTACTTGGGAGGCTGAGGCAGGAGAATGGCCTGAACCTGGGAGGTGGAGGTTGCAGTGAGCCGAGATCATGTCACTGCACTCCAACCTGGGCAACAGAGCAAGACTCTGTCTCAAAAAAAAAAAAAAAGAGAAAGGAGGTTATTTCTGTCAGAGGGATTAAAGTAGCTTTTGAACAGAGGCTTGAAGAATGGTGGAATGGTGCTGGTTTGTTATGAGCAACAGAATTCTAGATAAGAGAACTTCCCGAGCCTGAGTCTGAAAGCAAGAAATCATAGGTCTCTTTGAGGGTTTAATTTGATGAGTGGGTAGGATGTATGAAGGACAGTAGTGGAAAAGGAATTAAAGGTTAGGGCTAGATCATGATGATACTGATCACCACACAGAGAAGTTGGAACTTTGATAAATGGTGGGCAAGCCACTGAGATGGAATTTGACTGTAGTCGTCATTTAGAAAAATTACTGTGGTGAAGTGGACTGGAAGGAAGACTTGAGGTTGGGAGACCTGTTACACCAGAAGTCAGGTAAAGACATAATGAAGGCCTGGTAGCATTAGGAACGGAGAGTGGGGAGAACCGAAAGAATGGTGGAAGTAGAATCAGTGAGACTTAACAAGATTACATATTTAAGGCTAGGGAATGGTTGAAGATGACTTGGATATTTTGAGTCTGGTGAAGATAGTACCATTAACACACTCCGATGAGAAAACTCTTGTTACAACAACCCTTTACTCAGGTTATTGCTGTTCTTCATGTTCATTGGAATCTCTAGGCTTTTCAATATGTCATTTTCTTTCTTTCTTTTTTTTCTTTTTTCTTGAGACAGAGTCTCGCTCTGTTGCCCAGGCTGGAGTGCAGTGGTATGATCTCAGCTCATTGCAATCTCCATTTCCCAGGTTCAAGCAGTTCTCATGCTTCAGCCTTCCAAGTCTGGGATTACAAGTGTGTGCCACCACACCCAGCTAATTTTTGTGTTTGTCGCAGAGACAGGGTTTCGCCATGTTGGGCAGGCTGGTCTTGAACCCCTGACCTCAAGTGATCTGCCCTCCTTAACCTCCCAAAGTGCTGGGATTGCCGGTGTGAGCCACTGTACCCAGCCCAAGTCATTTTCTTACTAGTCAAATCACTTTTTACCTCTCCCTTCTTAACATACCCTCAAACTCCTTTCTCTTCTGTTTTTCTACTTCATTTGTCCTATACATCTTAGGTCTAGTCAAATCCAGCCATCTATTTTCTCCATTCCTATAGCCACAGTATAGAGTGCTGCTGGAGATTTTTACGGACTTATGAATTGGCACCACCGCTTGATTTTTAACATTAGCTGAGCTCTCAGTAGAACCCTAATACCGTTTATATCCTTAGTCTGTTTTTTTCTCCCATTTTGCTTAGGATAGAGTCTAAATTTTCATTTTTTAAAAAATTTTATAAAGAAAAGAGGGCCAGGCGCAGTGGCACATGTCTGTAATCCCAGCACTTTGGGAGGCTGAGGTGAAAGGATCACTTGCGCCTAGGAGTTCAAGGCTGCAGTTTGCTGATCACTCCACTCCACTGCACTCCAGCCTGGGTGACAGAATGGGACTTTATCTCAAAAAAAAAAAAAAAAAAAAAGGAGTTTAATTGGCTCATGGTTCTGCAGGCTGTACAAGCATAGCACTGGCATCTCCTTGGCTTTTGGGGAGGCCTCAGGGAACTTCTCATGGTGGAAGGTAAAGTGGGAGCAGGCACTTCACGTGGTGAGAGCAGGAGCAAGAGAGCAAGGGGGAAGATGCCAGATACTTACAAAACAGCCAGATCTCACAAGAGTTTACTCACTATGGTGAGGACAGTACCAAAGGGATGGTGCTAAACTATTCATGAGAAATCCACCCCCATGATACAGTCACCTTTCACCAGGCTCTACCTTCAACACGAGATTACAATTCAGCATGAAATTTACAACATCCAAACTATATCATTCTGGCCCTCGTCTCTATAATATCATATCCTTCTGATATATCAGAATACAATCATCCCCTGCAAATGGTTCCCCAAAGTCTTAACTCATTCTAGCATTTAACTGAAAAGTGCAAACTCCAAAGTCTCATCTGAGACTCAAGCGAAATTCCTTCTACCTATGAACCTGTAAAATCAAAGACAAATTATTTATTTCCAAGATATAATGAGGATACAGGCATTGGATAAAATAAACATTCCTGCTACAAAAGGGAGAAATCGGCTAAAAGAAAAGGGGTTCGTTCAGGCCCTATGCAAGTCTGAAACCCAGCAGGCAGTCATTAATTTTTTTTTTTCTTTTTGAGACAGAATCTTGCTCTGTCGCGCCCAGGCTGGAGTGCAGTGGTGCAATCTTCACTCACTGTACCCTCTGCCTCCTGGGTTAAAGTGATTACCCTGCCTCAGCTCCCCAAGTAGCTGGGACTACAGGCGTGTCCCACCATGCCTGGCTAATTTTTGTATTTTTAGTAGAGACAGGGTTTCACCATGTTGGCCAGGTTGGTCTCGTACACCTGAGCTCAAGTGATCCATGCACCTCGACCTCTGAAAGTGCTGGGATTAAGGTGTGAGCCATCGCGCCAGTCATTAAATCTTAAAGCTCCAGAATAATCATTGACTCCATGTCCTACATCCTGGGCACACTGCTTCGCTGAGTGGGCAGTTGTGTCCCTGTGGTTTTTCCACACTGAGGTTGCAAGCTGCCGGTGGCTCTACCATTCTGGAGGGCAGCAGCCCTTTCTCACAGCTCCACTAGGCAGTGCCTCAGTGGGGAGTTTGTGTGGGGCATCCAGCACTACATTTTCCCTTGGCATTGTCCTAGTAGTGTCTCTTTGTGAGGGCTCTGCCTCTGCTCTGCCTGGGCACCTAGGCTTTCTCATAAACCTGAATCTTCCCTTGTTGAAGAAGTGACCCTTCCATTCAAGCCAGTCTAACTTGTCTCTAGATTCTATTACCCTTCTGCTTTTTAGGAAACTTGCTTTATCATTTATATCTTCCATATCTTCACATTCTCCGTACTAGTTCTATTATAAATTATTCAAATCTATCTGATCTTTAAATAAAAAACAAATAACATTTCTCTCATCTGATGTCTTTTTCTAACTACTGTGCTATGACTTTTTTTTTTTTTTTTTTTTTTTGCGCTATTACTTTCTTGCCTTTCTTTCAGAAGCCAAGTTTCTGGATGAAAATACATACTTTAAAGCTACTATTTAATATATGTTAAATGGCTCCATGTAGCTTTCAAGAAAAACCTTAACCTGTCACACAAAATCCTTGGACCTTCCCTACTTTTCTCTTCAGCCTCATTTCCTGCCTTTCTCTTTCACATTATCTGCGTTATAGCCATAACACAGCAAAGCCAGTTTTCTGAACGTGCTATGCTCTTTAAGTTTTATACCCTCATACTTTTCTTTATTTTTTATAACAGCTTTATTGACCTGTAATTCACATACCATACAGTTGACCTATTTGAATTATATAATTCCATGTTTTATATATACTAGAATTGTGTAACCATTACCACAATTTTGGAACATTTTCATCATCCCCTCCAGAGAAACCCTGTGCCCATTAGCAGTCATTGTTCATTTTCCCCTAACCCCCCCTTGCTAACCCTAGGTAACCACCAATCTGCTGTCCCCATAGATTCACCTATTCTGGACAGTTCATATAAATGGAATCACACAGTGTGTGCTCTTTTGTGACTGACTTCTTTCCATATTTTCAAGGTTTATCTGTGGTGTAGCATGAATCAGTATAACATTCCTTTTTATGATGGAATAGTATTCTATTGTATGGATATAGCACATTTCGTTCGCTTTATTCATCAGCTGACAGACATTTATTTCCACTTTTGGACTCTTATTAATAATGCTGCAAATAATATGCATGTGCAAGTTTTGTTTTCATTTTCTTTTTTCTTTTTTTTCGAGACGGAGTCTCACTCTGTCGCCCAGGCTGAAGTGCAGTGGCGCAATCTCCGCTCACTGCAACCTCCGTCTCCCAGGTTCACGCCATTCTCCTGCCTCAGCCTCCTGAGTAGCTGGAATACAGGCGCCCGCCACCACACCTGGCTAATTTTTGTATTTTTAGTTGAGATGGTGTTTCACCGAGTTAGCCAGGATGATCTCGATCTGACCTTGTGATGCACCCGCCTTGGCCTCCCAAAGTGCTGGGATTACAGGTGTGAGCCACTGTTCCTGGCCTATGTTTTCATTTTCTTGAGTATAGATCTGGGAGTGAAATTGCTGGATCATATCGTAACTCTATGATAAACCTTTTAAGGATCTTCCCAAAACAGCTATACCATTTTGTTGTTGTTGTTGTTGTTGTTGTTGTTGTTGTTTTTGAGATGGAGTTTTGCTCTTGTCGCCCATGCTGGAGTGCAATGGCGCCATCTGGGCTCACCGCAACCTCTGCCTCCCGGGTTCAAGTGATTCTCCTGCCTCAGCCTCCTGAGTAGCTGGGATTATAGGCATGCACCACCACGGCCAGCTAATTTTGTATTTTTTAGTAGAGACGGGTTTCTCCACGTTGGTCAGGCTGGTCTCGAACTCCTGACCTCAGGTGATTGTCCCACTTGAGCCTCCCAAAGTGCTGGGATTACAGGCGTGAGCCACTGTGTCCGGCCTTAGCTGTACCATTTTACAGTTTCATCAGCAGTGTGAAAAAAATATATATTTTTAAAATAAATATACATTTTAATATATAAAAATATTTTAAATATGTAAAATACATTTTAATATATAAAATATATATAAATTTTAATATAGAGATGAGGTTTTGCCATGTTGCCCAAGCAGTCTACCCACCTTGGCCTCCCAGGGTGCTAGGGTGACAGGCATGAGCCACCACACCCAGCTGAGGATGAATATATTTTCAAATCCTTTGCTTATTTTATAATTGGAATATTTGTCTTAAAGTTTTCTTTATTAAAGAAATTCTTTTGCCGGGCGCGGTGGCTCACGCCTGTAATCCCAGCACTTTGGGAGGCCAAAGCAGGCGGATCATGAGGTTAGGAGTTCAAGACCAGCCTGACCAACATGGTGAAACCCTGTCTCTACTAAAAATACAAAAATTAACTGGGTGTGGTGATGCACGCTTGTAATCCCAGCTACTCAGGAGGCTGAGGCAGGAGAATTGCTTGAACCTGGGAGACAGAGGTTGCAGTGAGCCAAGTTCACACCACTCAACAGAGTGAGACTCCGTCTCTAAAAAATAAAACATTTTTTTGTTGTCTATATAAATTTATGAAGTATAAGTGTAATTTTGTTACATGTATATATTGCATAGTGGTGAAGTCAAGGCTTTTAGTGTATCTATCACCAGACTAGCATACATTGTACTTATGAAGTAATTTCATCTTCCATACCTCTTCCACCTCTCCACCCTTCCAAGTCTCCATTGTCTATCATTCCACACTCTACCTCCATGTATATATATTATTTAGCTTCCACTTAGGAGAAGATGCAGTATTTTTCTGTATCTCAGTTTCACACAAGATAATTGTTGTTGAGTTGTGTTTTATATAATATATATATATATATATTTTTTTTTTGAGACAGAGTCTCGCTCTGTTGCCCAGGCTGGAGTGCAGTGGCGCGATCCCTGCTCACTGCAAGCTCCACCGCCTCCTGGGTTCACGCCATTCTCCTGCCTCAGCCTCCCGAGAAGCTGGGACTACAGGCGGCCCGCCACCACGCCCGGCTAATTTTTTTGTGTTTTTAGTAGAGACAGGGTTTCACCGTGTTTGCCAGGATGGTCTCAATCTCCTGACCTCGTGATCTGCCCGCCTTGGCCTCCCAAAGTGCTGGGATTACAGGCGGGAGCCACTGCGCCCGGCCGTTTTTTATATATTCCATATGCAAGTCCCTTATCATATATGATTTACAAATAATTTTCTCCCACTTTCACTTTCTTTCTTTCTTTTTTTTGAGACAGGGTCTCACTCTGTCTCCCAGACTGGAGTGCAGTGGTACCATCTTGGCTCACTGCAACCTCCACCTCCCAGGTTCAAGCGATTCTCCTGCTTCACCCTCCCAAGTGGCTGGGATTACAGGCTTGTGCCACCATGCCCGGCTAATTTTTGTATTTTTAGTAGAGACGGGGTTTCACCATGTTGGTAAGGCTGATCTCAAACTTCTGGTCTCAAGTGATCCGCCTGCTCAGCCTCCTAAAGTGCTGGGATTACAGGCATGAGCCCCCCCGCCTGGCCGACTTTCACTTTCTTAATAGTGTCCTTTAGGCTTTTACTCTGTCACCTCAGCTAGAATGTTGGAGTGCAGTCGTAACTCACTGCAACAATCTCAAACTCCTGGACTCGGGCAATCTTACCACACGGCCTTCCAAGTAGGTAGACTACAGGCATGTCCCACCATGACTAGCTATTTTTTTTTTCTTTTTTTAGAGATGGGATCTTTGTGTTGTCTAGGCTGGTCTCAAATTCCTAGGCTCAAGTGATCCTCCTCCTTCATTCTCCCAGGTAGCTGAGATTACAGGCACATGTTTCTGTGCCCGATTTTTTTGTCCTTTGAAGCACAGAGCTTTTCAATTTTTTTAAAAAAATACATTTTATTGTGTATATTTAAGGTATACAGCATAACAGCTTTATTGAAATATAATTTATATACTATGCAATTCACCTATTTAAAGTATATTTCAGAGTTGTGTAACCATCAGAAAGACTAATCTTTCTGTCTCTGTAGATTTGCCTTTGCTAGACATTTTATGTAAATAAGGTTATATGGTATATGGTCTTTTGTGACTGGCTTCTTTCAAAAATTTTTTAATTTTGGCAAAGTCATATTTATCTATTTTTTCCTTTGTTGCTTGTGTTTTTGTTGTTATACCTAAGAAATCATTGCCTAATCCGAGCTTATAAAGATTTACCCCTGTTTTTTTTTAAGAGTTTTAGTTCTTACATTAGGTGTTTGATCCATTTTGAGTTAATTTTTGCATGTGGTGTGCAGTAGAGGGAGTGCAGTTTATTCTTTCGCATGTGACCATTTGCAGCTTTATTCTTTTGTAGTTGACCATTGTTGAAATGACTGTTCTTTAGCCACTGAATTGTTTTGGCACCCTTGTCAAAAATCAATTGACCTTAAATATCAGGTTTTCTTTCTGGACTCTCAATTCTATTCTGTTGTGATAAATGACTACTACATCATTTTTCTAACTTCTGTTTAGAATGCCTTTTCTGCCCTCTCCACTTGGCAAACTCCTAGTTTATGATTCCTCTCAAATGTCATCTATCAAAAGCCTTGCCTTCCCTAGCAGGTCTTTTGTGTATCTTTGAATACTTATAGCATGTTTTTCATCAGTCTTTTGCGGTTGATATTTAATATCTCCTTTGGTAGTTAGTAAGTTTTTTGAAGGTAGAGATTGTGCCTTTCATACCTGAATCCTAGAGCTTTAGTGTCATACTTGACATGTGGGGTGCTTTTAGTATATTTATAGCAGGAAAAATTGGTTTGTAGAAGTATTGAATTTTGTTTTGGATATGTTCATTTCTAGGTGCCTTCAGGACATCTAACTGCTAATATTCAATAGACATTTTTCTTTATTAATTGAAATTTGCTTTTATTTTTCTTATTTTGTGTACTTATTTGTTATTAATTGAGTACCTGTCATGTGCCAGGGCACAGTGCCAGGCTCTGAAGTTATAATAGTGAATTAAACAACATCCTACACTCATGAAGTTTTCATTCTAGTAGGGGAAACATACAGTATACAAATGGTTTAAGACAGTTGACAATAAAACCAGCAAGGAAATCTGGAGCCTGAAGGAGAGGTTAACACTGGAGATATAGACTTTGGAAGCATCTTCAACGAGGTGATAATTCAAACTGTAAATATGATAATAGACAGAAATTCCAAGTGATTGAACATATAGGAGGATTAATACTGCAGAGAGAATCTTGAGGATATCCAAAGTTTTGCGGAAAAATGATCCAATCATGAGAAAACCAGAAGAGTAGAATCTTGGGAACCAAGGGAGAAGAGAAGGAAAAAAACATATAGAATAGTGAAAGAGGATTAAGTCTATAAAACTGCCAAGGGTTCAGATTGTTAGTCATTAGTAATCTTTAGAAATAAATTTCAAGGGAGTTGCTGAGCCAGTTTTTAAAAGATCAGGCCTGGCCCAGTGGCTGACGCCTGTAATCCCAGCACTTTGGGAGGTCGAGGTGGGCGGATCATAAGGTTAGGAGTTCAAGACCAGCCTGACCAACATGGTAAAACCCCATCTCTCGTTAAAAAAAAAAAAAAAAAATTATAAAAATTAGCTGGGCGTGGTGGTGCATGCCTGTAATCCCAGCTCCTTGGGAGGCTGAGGCAGGAGAATCACTTGAACCTGTGAGGCAGAGGTTGCAGTAAGCCAAGATCACACCACTGCACTCCAGCCTGGGCAACAGAGCAAGACTCTGTCTCCAAAAAAAAAAAAAAAAACAAAAAAACAATTAAATCCTGAGACTTTTTGGAACCAGTAAAACTCTGCCATGATTTTTTTTCTTATTATGCTATATCTATGAATGAAGATTTGAATGTATACATTCAGTTGTTATTCATCTCTGTTCTTATCTCTGTGGGGCTTAATTTTTTTTTTTTTGAGAGGCCTGAAAATTTGTTCCATAAAGAATCTCTTTCAGAGTTGTTATCCACTGAATTTCTTTCCTTTTGAAAGCCTTTGCATTTTTTATTTCCATCGTTCTTGCTGTAAGAATGTGTTTGCTTTCTTGGGCTAAACATTATTTGACCATTTGTAGAAATAGTTGCTATGTATATGTAAAGACAGTTATATATGGTCAGCTAACATGTAACTTTTTTTTCCAAATAGTGACAGAAATGTTGGTAAATGTTCTGAGTATTTGCTCTGATGATGAACTAATGACTGAAGGTGAAGACCAGTTTGATGGTATGATTATTCATCTTACTATTTTTTTATTGTGAAATGATATTTCTTTACTGCCTAGCCTCAGTATACACTATTTTGCAAATAATAGTCATTGCTTTCAGCATATGCTATTTGATAAGTAGCAAGCTACTTTTTTTGGATATTAAGATTTGAAAATAATTTTAGTGATTTCTTTTTTTATGGTAATATTGGAAAGAAGATGAACTTTGGGAAAGGAGAAATTTGGAAGAAAGAACATAAGGAAAGGAAAACTGAAGTATTAAAAGGATGTAGTTCTTGATGAATATGGACACTGGTTAGAGAAAAGAGGATAAAAATACTATTTGTTTTATTAGAACAATATTCTTAATGTATCAAAAGCATACCTGAACTCCCAATTTTGCTTTTCCTTCCTTTTAGACACTAAAATAGACTGTTTCTAAATTAGTGTGGCTGTGTTCTAAAAGACTACTTGCTAATTTAGTTTGAGATTCTGAAAGCATTTTTTCCACAGAAACAAAGTTATATACATGGTTGTTATGTAAGCCAACAAGCCTATGTACCTAATGCATGTTTATAGTAAAAAGTAGTACTATAGAAAAAAAATTCATTTTATTTTGTTTTGAAATTTTTATTTAAAACTTTATTTAAATATTTAATTAAAACCCAAGTATATAAAAAGGTAAACAATTTATAAACCGAAAATGATTCCCTTCCATATTCCCCTCACATCTTTGTTTTAGTATACTTTTTATAGTTGTAATCAATATTTCAATGTTTCCATATTTTGAACATGGTCTATATATTGGTAAGATTTAATAGCTACATATTTCTAAGTCCATTGATAAACTATAATGTTTGGCCAGATGTGGTGGCTCACGCCTGTAATCCCACCACTTTGGGAGGCCAAGGCAGGAGGATCCCTTGAGCCCAGGAGTTGGAGACCAGCCTGGGCAATATGGAAAGATTTCCTTGTCTCTATTAAAAAAAAATACACACACACGATAATTTAATTTTCATAGTTAATCTCACATTGTTTGGCAACTGGGTTCCAAATTATCCTTATGAATAGCAGTAAAATAAACATATTTGTATTATAGCTTTTATTTTCCTTCTTGGAATAAATTTATTGAAGAGAATTATAGAGTTACAGAATTAACTCTGTAACTCTTTTAGCTTCATTGTTTTAGCTGTGAACTACCACATTGCTTTGCAGAAGGATTGGACCACTATGAAGTGCCTCCAGCAAGGAATCCATAGACATATTTCTCCACAGGACTACCTCATTGGATTTTGGTCATTTTTACTTATTTTCTTCATGGCTATATAGTAGTAAATTATAGTTGCTTAAGTTTACATTTCTTTGATTTCTAATGATGCTAAGAAGAAAATTACTGTTTTTCCAACTATGTAAACTATCCGTTTCATTTGATCACTTTTTGAGTAAAATCTGAATGAAACCTATTTAGAAATTTCTCTACTTACAAACAGGTTTGATTCTTAAACACTTGAAAGCTCATTTGTTGAAAGTACAAAGTAACTGTGTACAAGTGCTACCATTGCCATCTGTTGGTGGTAGGCAGAGATGCGCTTTTATTCTTACACATTTGTTAATAACTGACATAGTATATTTATATCAGTTATTTTTTAGTTTGGATAGTAAACTTTAGTGAATAATACTTTTCCTTATTTTAATTCTTTCCTTTTTTTTTTTTTTTTTGAGACAGAGTCTTGCTCTGTCACCCAGGCTAGAGTGCAGTAGTGCAATCTTGGCTCACTGCAACCTCCATCTCCCTGGTTCAAGTGATTCTCCTGCCTCAGCTTCCCAAGTAGCTGGGATTACAGATGCCCACAACCACGCCCAGCTAATTTTTGTATTTTTAGTAGAGACGGGGTTTCACCATCTTGGCCAAACTGGTCTCGAACTCCTGACCTCAGATGATCCGCCCACCTCAATCCACCTGCCTTGGCTTCCCAAAGTGTTGGGATTACAGGTGTGAGCCACCATGCCCAGCCATTGAATAGTTTCAAATATATATTTTGTTTCCCTGTTCTGCTGTCACTTTTGTTGTAAGAATAGACCTGGGCTTAGATTCTAGTTCCTTATAATGACTCTGTGGCATCAGGCAACTTACTTAACCTTTCTGAGTCTCAGTTTCTCTCATCTTTAAAGAAGTGACAGTAATACCTACTTCACAATGTTGTAGGTATTGAGATAATTAATAATTGAAGTAATTATTGGCACATAGCCTAATTTTTAAAGAAAGTTTTCTGTTTTTCAAATTCTGTGAAATATTTAGTGAGAGTTTTAATTGATATTATGTTAATTCTATATCTGAATCTAGGGAAGTTTTTTTAATTTTTTTTTTTTTTTTAAGAGATGAGGTTTCCCTATGTTGCCAAGGCTGGTCTTGAACTCCTGGCCTCAAGCAGTCCTCCCACCTCAGCCTCTCAAAAAGTGCTGGGATTTCCCCCCCCTCCCTCCCTCCCTCCCTCCCTCCCTTCCTCCCTCCCTTCCTTCCTTCCTTCCTTCCTTCCTTCCTTCCTTCCTTCCTTCTCTCTCTCTCTCTTTCTCTCTTTCTTTCTCTTTCTCTCTTTCTTTCTTTTTTAAAATAAATAGTATTTAGTTTTCCAAACTAAGACCAAGAACTCTTGCTCTATATAATTACTTTATTTACTATAATTACTTCATTTAATACATAATTCCTCTATTTAAGATTATATAGTTTTTCTTTGAAAAAATTTTGTCATTGTCAAGTTAATACATCTGTATTTTATGTTCTTATTACTATTACAACTGGTGTCTCTTTTTTTCTATGTGTATAAAAGAATATATATTTGTGGGTTTATCTTATATCTAACAAACTTGAGTCAGCAGAATTATTTTCTATGATAATTTTTAATTTGTTTTCTATTACTTTTAAAAATATGTTATTTATAGGGGATTGATATTACTTCTATTCTGTATTTTTACCTTTCTTTTATGCTTTAAAAGTTATTATCAGTACGGCCAATAGTATGTTAAATAGGAATGATGGTAGATAATGCTTTAGTCCTCTTCTTATAATAATAAGAAAAAAAGGTTACTTGTTAGTCTAATTATAGTACTTGGTTTTAGGTACCTATGATTTATATGAATAAAGATACCAAGTCATGTTTTGATATTGAACCAGAAATAAATATAAAATTTTATTATATTCTAATGAGAAGATTTTATATATCATCAGTATTTTTCCTATTAGTATGATAATTTATCCCCTTGTTATATCATTCTTGCATTCCAGGGTTGAATTGAATTTGATCATTAAAGAGGCAGTGTAGTTTAATGAAAAGGATCAGTGGTTTAGGTGTCTTGTCACTACCGTTCACTAGCTGTGTAATCTTAGAAAAGGCACCTAATTTCTCAAGTTTTCTTATTCAGAAACTGAGGGAATAGAGAGGATGAAAATTCTTTCCCACTCTTAAATAATTTTAAAAATTGTTAAGCACCATTTATGACAATGTTTCAATGGGAAAATACACTGAGTTCCAGCTTTTAATATTAGAAATAGATCTCCCTTTACTGCCAACAGGGCAGGTACAATTACTCCTCATTTTTTTCACTCTTCCACTACCAAGTATTAGGAGTAGAGACTCTAAGAAAGTTTTAGGAATATGAGTCTGGGAGTTTGCATGGAGAAATGGGAATGGTTTGGAAGATAAAGAATGTTGAGGAAATGGAGGATAGAGGAGGAGATTCGGATAGATACTAAGGTTTAAAGTGGGGTGGGGAAAGAGCTGCTGGAACTAGGTTTATTTCCCTTCCTTATTTGTACTCCCTAATTTCTTCCCTCTTACTCCGTCCATCTTTTCTCCTTTCCTTTCACCATAATGGCTTGCCTTCTGTTCTCTCCTTCTTCTTTTCTTACACAATGGTGGAACCATCCTATGGAATTGGTCTGGGGAGAAATCTGGCTTTAGAAAGAAAACTTGATGGGATGGCTGTGGAATCAGAATAAGGGTTTAGCTTTTCTTTGGGGAAAGAGAGAGCAGGATTGGAGATTTCTGAGTGTCAGGAAAGAACTAATTTTTGTATATTTAAAGCTAAGATGGCCGGGCGTGGTGGCTCACGCCTGTAATCCTAGCACTTTGGGAGGCCAAGGTGGGTGGATCACCTGAGGTCAGGAGTTTGAGACCAACCTGGCCAACATGGCAAAACCTGTCTTTACTAAAAAAGTACAAAAATTAGCTGGGCGTGGTGGTGAGTGCCCATAGTCCCAGCTACTTGGAAGGCTGAGGCAGGAGAATCGCTTAAACTCAGGAGGCAGAGGTTGCAGTGAGCCGAAATCATGCCTTTGCACTCCAGCCTGGTTGACAGAGCGAGACTCGGTCTCAAGAAAAAAAAGCTAAGATTAGGTAAAGGCATAAGACTATTGTTAAGTGGTAAATCTTTGGTGCTCTGTATTGTTTAATGTATGTGTGGGGTCATTTTTAAGACAAAAATTTGCATTAACACTAAATGTATAAATGCACATAGCATCCCTTTTAGAAGTGTTAATCATAAAAGAGAATTTTCGAGCATTGATTTCTGTGATATTTAGGTTGCATGCCATTTTTTCCAGATATTTATCTTTTGTCTTCAGTTTGGTAAAGGGAAGTACATAATCCATTTGTGTTGCAGTTTCACTAAAATAAGTACATTTCCTATAATGGAATAATTTATCTCAGCATTTGAATGGAAGATAGGGAAAGCTCAAATGAAACCACCCCAGCTGCCTACTCTTAGAACTATTACTTGATTTGAAACAATCTGTTGCTATTTTTGCAAAAAGATGTCCCCCAAATTCCCAGATTGGACTGGGGACAGAAAGCACATACTGTTGCTCCTAAGTATATGCAAAAGTTCTGCAATTCAGATTCAGGAAATCATGTGCTCTTGTTAGGGAGTATGGGAGGTTTAGCTTTTCCTTCGTTGGGAGGGGGTGAGGTTTTCTACTGAGGCAGTTTATGAAGTTACCTACATTTCTCTGACTGTACTACACATTTTGCAGATGTTGGTGTCCTTGAAGAACCACATGAGTTTGTATTTCATTTGTGTCATTACCTTTTACTTAACATACTTCCACAGGTGACACATTTCCTTAGGGGTATGACTATAAATGTGCAATTGTTGTTAGCAGTCTTTTATCAGTCTTATGTGTTTTCACATGTTTTTTTCTGTCCCTAATTATGTCTGCTTTCATCAGATATGATAGTCATTCTGTCCATAATTTCTTCCGTGCACATATCTTTTAAGAAATCTTTAGAGTTCTACCTAGTGGCATCCCTCTTTATTCACCAGATTCTACAGTACTACATTTTTCAAGTTTCCAAATATGAGGGCCTTCATTTTTCTCCCTTTCTTTCTACATTCATTCTTCAGTACCACTGCCAAGTTAAATCTCTATCTTTTTATTTGTCTCAACCACCTTTTCTCCATCATTCACTTCCTTTTTTCTGGACTCTCCATCTGAAGAACGGCTCATATATGGCAATAAAAAAGGTACAGACCAGACAGAGTAACATTGTTTTGAAATATGACTTCATAAGTTATCCTCATGTCCATGTAAGTTAGCACATTCATTGAGTAATGTCTATGCAGAGTCCTCTTGGGCCTTGTGCAAATTTAATTTAAGTTTTATCTGAGTTAGTATTTGGTATTTTTAGAAGTCATATTCCAAGATATCTGTCTTTCTGTGCATGGAAATATTTTTCCCTCCTTTTCATTCCTGTTTTAAAATTTCATTCTTTTGCTTATTTGTAATGTTTTGTACTTTTCCCTGCATGATTAGGGTTGTTTGATTGTCTGTATTATTTCCCAAAGAAATGTTACTGTGGACATTTACTTTAATATGATGCATGATGTGTTTGTAGACTGATTTAAAATCCTGATTTGTACAGTGTTTTTATATTCCTGTGATTTTTTCATTTGATATCAGTATAGTTTACATGTCATTTGGTTTTATAGATACAGAAATTAAGACTGAAAATATGAATGTACTTATTACAGCCATCCTCCCCAACCTCCTTCTGCTTATCCCCAGTGTAGCTACTTACAAATTCTGTCAATTTTAAAACAAAATGTTTATAATAATTTATTAGAAGAGACCCAGACTTACCTTCTATCCTTGAACAAGTCAGTTAATAACCTCAGTTTCTTTGTCTATAAAATGAGGAGATTGCACTTTATAGTATCTCCAATGTCTCCAAATTCTAATATTCTATGATTCTTAGAATTTTTAGGGTTTTTTTTTTTTTTTTTTTTTGGTATTTTAAAAATACCTGTTTAGAGTGCCATGGTACCCAGGTACCCACACAGTTTTGGACTTGTAAAAGCTGTAGCTTCAGTGCTTGTAATATTTACCCTTTAGAAGATCATAAACATGTCATGGAGCCTATTTTTTTCCCCCTAAAATATGTCTTTTGTTTCTATCTTTGAAGTTGGATTTCTTTTTCTCTTTTCTTGCAGTCAGGTCCAGTCATTATCTTAGTTTTTAATTATATGTAATTGTGGACTGCTTGAATTTTAAATGAGATGTTCTCTCCCAGAAGACTTACAGTTGTTCAGACCTCTGTATACCTAAGGGCCCTTTTAAACTAGTGTCTTTAGCCTTTCCTTAACCTTCTCCTCAACCATGGTGCTTCCATGTGTGTTTTCATTGTGTTGAATGAAGCACAGCTCTAAGGAACCACACTTTTGGGTCCAGAGTGATTCTAGTTGCTGTATATGAAATAACAGGACTGAGATTGATGTTGTTCTTTCTGGAGGCCAAGGGAAGGAAGATAAAACCTTTGAGTCATTCTTCAGCCAAGGATTTAGTTGTTTTGGTTTATTCTCTTCTACATCAGTCATAGATAGCACAGCTAACCCTTTAGAGATGAAACAGTAGTGATCCTTTAGCCATGTTTTTCTCATTGCTTATGTCATACTCACCTAGAGATGTAAAAGATTGTATATATTTGCATGACCTTAGGAATACCTGGTACATTAAGTTAAGATGTGCATTGTTGAAATGCTGGTATGGCCCTTAGTTCAGGATTACCTGCACAGTAGCTCCTTCATGCCATTAATTTTAGACCAACTCAAACCAAAGAAGCTTACTCTGTCATAGTCTGATGGGATATTGTCAGCCTGCATGTCAAATACTTTGTGATAGTTAAATAAGACTACAGGACTGTTACAAATTCTTAGTCTGTTAGTCTGCATGCCGTAGGCTGTCATTAAAATTAAACAGAGACTATAAGATTATTATCAGTTTTTGCCCTCTGGTTTGTAATACAAGTTGGGCTCAAGTTTGCTTTTTTTTTTTTTTTTTTTTTTTTTGCCCCAATTGCTGTTTTACTGATTAGCCAGTCTAGTGAAATATTAAAGTTTGTGGATTACTTTTTATTTCTACATTTATCAGACCCCAGTATTAGACCAATGCTGAGCTAAATATTGAGAGAGCAAGACATTTTTTAGCATGAGTTCATCTAGTCTCCTCCATGTAAGCTGGTGGCAGGGGCCTTGGTATTGGTTTAGATGAGTGTGGAACAGGCTAATAGCATATTGTAAGCATGCATGCCCTAAACTTGAGCCTTTCTCTCTATTTATTCCATTGAAAGTAGGTTCAGCTGCAGCCCGGAAAGAAATCATAAGAAACAAAATTCGAGCAATTGGCAAGATGGCAAGAGTCTTCTCTGTTCTCAGGTAATGATGTCTTTTCTTGATTATTTGTTTTGCAGAAATTATGTTTATTGTACCTTGTTACAAGCATTGTCCTGCATCTAAAAGCAACATGGGGCCGGGTGTGGTGGCACACTCCTGTAATCTCAGCATTTTGGGATGCCAAGGCGGGCAGATCACCTGAGGTCAGGAGTTTGAGACCAGCCTGGCCAACATGGCGAATCCCCATCTCTACTGAAAATACAAAAATTAACTGGGTGTGGTGGCATGCGCCTGTAATCCCAGCTACTCGGGAAGTTGAGGCACGAGAATTGCTTGAACCCGGGAGGCAGAGGTTGTGGTGAGCCGAGATGGCGCCGCTGCACACCAGCCTGGGAGACAGAGCAAGACTCTGTCTCAAAAAAAAAAAAAAAAAGCAACAGAGTATCATTCTTCCTATATAGAAGTTACTTAGGCCTGGCCAGGCACGGTGGCTCACGCCTGTAATCCCAGCACTTTGGGAGGCCAAGGGAGGTGGATCGCGAGGTCAAGAGACTGAGACTATCCTGGCCAACATGGTGAAACCCCGTCTCTACTAAAAATACAAAAATTAGCTGGGCGTGGTGGTGCATGCCTGTAGTCCCAGCTACTCGGAGGCTGAGGCAGGAGACTTGCTTGAACTTGGGAGGTGGAGGTTGCAGTGAGCTGAGATCACACCACTGCACTCCAGCCTGGGTGACAGAGAGACTCTGTCTCAGAAAAAAAAAAAAAGTTACTTAGGCGCTTAGGCCGGGTGCAGTGGCTCATGCCTGTAATCCCAGCACTTTGGGAGGCCGAAGTGGGCGGATGCTTGAGCTTAGGAGTTCACGACCAGGCTAGGAAACATGGCAAAACCCCATCTCTACAAAAAAGAATACAAAAATTAGCCGGGCCTGGTGGCGTGCACCTGTGGTCCCAGGTACTCGGAAGGCCGAGATGGGAGGATCGCCTGAGCCCCAGGAAGTTGTCAGCAGTGAGCTGTGATTGCACTACTGCACTCCAGCCTGGGTGACGGAGTGAGACCTTGTCTCAAAAAGAAAAAGAAGTTAATTATATATTTGTATATTGAGGATGGGAACGCAAGTCCCTTTGAAGCTAAGATTTTTGACTCTGGTGATTATTATTGCTCATCTTTGGTATCTCTTTTCCTTTTGTGATAACACTAAATTTACACCTTGAAAATTAGAGCAGTATAAGAAGGAGGGGATGCTTTTTAGAGTATTCTTGATGAACTTGTTCTTCCATATAGGAAGTCCCTTGTGCTGGAGCCATAAATTGCCTTCCCTGAGGTTAATTCAGGAAGACCAGGTTTAAGGGTACAAATGAATACATCAGTCTTTAAAAATTTGTTAGCAAAACTGACTACATCAGACATTTGAACTTCAGAGCATATGAAATACCATATTTTCTCAATAGTATGATGCCCCTTGATGAATCTTAACACATACTTAATAAAGTTTTTCAGGAAAAATAATACATGCCTCAATTGTAAGGCACACCCTCATACCTGAAATGTCTCAAAATTGAGGAAAATATGGTAATAGCAATGAATGTCATAAATTTTATATATGGCCTATATCTAGACCCTATGTCTTCTTTTAAATTAAGTACTTGTTGGAAGTATCTGATATTTGTTATATCTCTCTGCTATAGGGAGGAGAGTGAAAGTGTGCTGACACTCAAGGGCCTGACTCCCACAGGGATGTTGCCTAGTGGAGTGTTAGCTGGAGGACGGCAGACCCTGCAAAGTGGTAATGATGTTATGCAACTTGCTGTGCCTCAGATGGACTGGGGCACACCTCACTCTTTTGCTAACAATTCACATAATGCATGCAGGGAATTCCTTCTGTTTTTTAGTTCCTGTCTCAGCAGCTGACCTAGACAGGGTACTGTATTAGCTAGTGTCTCATTAATACCTGATCAGGGCAGAAAACTGATAGAGTGGGTATTCCTTTCAATTGAAAATAATGGTCAGTTCCTCAGCTTTTCATGAAATGATATGGGAGCAGCTCATATCATAATGTCTGAAATATTTATTTATTCATTTGTCTAACTCACCCTTTTCTTTTAAAAGCCCCAGTTTCAGAATGTGAATCAGGGATATTCCTGTTACTAAAATGGAAATGTAATTCCAAGTTTCTTATTTTTAATTTTTTAAATTTATGTCATTGTATTAGACTATGCTTATATTTAAAACTACTTAATTTAGAGTTAACTACCTGCTTAGGCCCCAGAACATTATTTATGCACTTCAGTTACCAAAAGATTTGTGCAAGGTTTTGTACCCTGGTAAATGATGCCAAAGTTTGTTTTCTGTGGTGTTTGTCAAATGTTCTATGTATAATTAACTGTCTGTAACATGCTGTTTCCTTCCTCTGCAGATGTAGCTGCTTTCCTAAATCTGTCTGTCTTTCTTTAGGTTAGCTGTATGTCTGTAAAAGTATGTTCAATTAAATTACTCCATCAGACACTTGTCTGTCTATCAATGTAGAAGCAGCTTTGTAGCACCTTGTTTTGAGGTTTGCTGCATTTGTTGCTGCACTTTGTGCATTCTGAACATGAATGTAACATTAGATATTAAGTCATTGTTATAAGGGGTTGAATTTAAATCCTGTAAGTCAAAATTGAAAGGGTGTTATTAAGTGTGCCTTTATTTTGCATGAAAATAAAAAGAATTATACGTAAAGCATTCCTGTAATCTGGCTCATTGAATATTTTATACTTAAAAAAACTTTTTTTTTGGCGTAAATATTTGTGTAAATACTGGGTTAACTTTTTTAAAGCCCATTACAGATTAAATAGAAGAGAGTGATGTGAGTATTAGTGACCATACACAGTAATTCAGTCTAGATTTCTTTTCCTGTGGTTGGAAAGCAAAAATACGTGATGTGGAAAAGCCTGAATTTCTTGTAGCCACTTTTGACAGCCCTCTAAGGGTCATTGTCTATTAAAATAGCAACAAATCTGATGTTTTCCTTAGTCATAATTAAGTTTCTTTTTGGTGTTGTAATTCGTGACTTTTTTAGAGAGAAAAAGATAGGCAATTTTAACATTTTGAATGAATTTACATTTGACTTCACAATTTCATTTCCTTTGGTTCCATAATAAGTGCTCTCTCCTCTCCTCTCTTCTTTCTCTCTCTCTTTTTTTTGTGCATGTGTACGTGTGTGTGTGAGAGAGAGACAGAGTCTGGTTTCTTGCTCTGTCACCCAGACTGGAGTGCAATGCAGCCTCAACTTCTGGGCTCAAGCAATCCTTCCATTTCAGCCTCCTGAGTAGCTGAGACCATAGGCACACGCCACCACAGCCAGCTAATTTTTTGTATTTTTTGTATTTTTTATTTTTTTATATTTTTGTATTGCCCAGGCTGGTCTCAAACTCCTGGGCTCAAGCAGTCTTCTGACCTCAGCCTCCCAAAGTGCTGGGATTATAGGCGTGAGCCACTATGCCTGGCCAATGATTGCTTTTTAGTAAAAAAAAAAATTTCTCCTGTAAACAATTTTTACTTGTAGCCTATACATGTTCTATTTTAAATGTCATTGTATTGTTCACTACCACCACTGGTATATCTGAAAAGTACACTGTGTTTTGAAATTATAGTTATAACTTTTCATTCTGAATGAGGTTTCTTTTTTGATTTTCTTTTTAAAAAAAACCTGCTTTGATTTGCTTTACATTCCTTGCCCTCCATTTTTCTTATTATATTATAAACAGTAGAAAAATGAACTAAAAAGAATTTTATGAATGTACATTAAAACAAGAAGATCTTAAACATTTGATAAAACTAGTAAAAATGTTAATATAAAAGGATGAACTTTAATAGCTTCAAAAATATTATATTCTTCTTCATTCAGAAAAGAAAAATAAAACCAAAAGGGTATCATACTTAAATCAATCTACACTATAGTCATCTCTCAATTATCCTTGGATATAACATTACTTTTATATTGTATCCACAGCAAACCTTGCTTTCAGATTTCACATTTAGCACCTGCTAATTACATGCTTTGTTGACAGCTCAGCACTTCTGTTTATTCTTAATTTGCTCATGGCTTGAAGCTCATTCCTTCAACTTTGAAACCACCCTCTACTGCAGGGGAGGTTTGAAAGACAGCTTTGCTGGAGGAACTCTCTATTCTCAGCATGGACTAAATTACTGGAAGGAATTGAGTTTAAGGGGTCTAATTTGGGACCCCTTAAACTAAATAGCTTCTAGTTTTGCTAGCTCTTGATAGTGTGGTTTGGGCATTTGGTCGAAATTATTTTCCTAGGATAAGATAAATCTGCTTTGAAACAAATAACAAAAGTCATACAAAAGCTGCATTTTTGTGATTATTTTTTAAAAAGTTATCCTACATGTTAAATTTTAGTAGGTACGTTCCCTGATGTTAGTGTGTATAACTGAGAGGTATTGCAAAAGGAAAAAAATTTAATTCTAAGACCACCTGCCTGTCAGAAAATAAAAATTGTGTTTTCAAAAACTTTAAAAGTTAATTTACATGACGTTACTTGAGTGTTTTTACAAACTGCACAACTCTATTGGAGGTGGATTTTCTGTTCATATTTATTTTATGTATGTTTTCTTTCTGGGAAATTTGATTGGGAGCTAGCACTGTAATGCTACCTTCACCAGGATCTATATGGGAAATATATGTGGCCAATTCTATTTTAGTAATACCAAGTTCCTCTTGGTCGTTTATCTAAACTGTGTAGTACTGAGGAACACAGTTTGAGATAGCACTATGCTCAAACTTATTAAGGCCATGTCAAGATGCCCTATATAACTGAAAGCAAATAGTGGAGAAATAGTGCCTTTCAGATAGAGTTTTGCAATTAGCAGATCTGGGCTCAAGCGATCTTCCTGCTTCAGCTTCCGGAGTAGCTGGGACTATATATGCACACCACCATTCCCGGCTAATTTTTAAAACTTTTTGTGGGGAGAGATGAGCTCTCTTTATGTGTTGCCCAGGCTGGGCTCGAATGCTCAAGGGATCCTTCTGCCTCGGCCATCCAGAGTGCTGGGATTATAGGCATGATCCTCCATGCCCTGCCCGATTTGTAATGTAGTTTAACAGTTAAGGAAAATTAACTCTTCCTGTATTCAGTGTTCGTCCTAATTCTTTTGGATCCCCAATTCACTTTACTGTCTGGTTAAGATCAACATTTTCTAACTGAGTACACTTTAATACCTTAGATTCATCAGTTTCTTGTACATTAATAATTGCTTTGGATAAAATTATTTCTAAATCATGTTAATTGCTAAAAGATCACTTCAGGAATAATTATTCTAATTGGCCTTATTGCAGAAGAAGCAAAATAGAAGAGACAAGGGCATTACTTTTACAAATATTCTGAGTAATAGGGGGAATGGACAATATTGTAAGCCAGTATTGTTGTCTGCTATCTTAGGTCCTGGTCCTCAGTGTGAGCTCTTTATAGTTCAAACCCAGAAATGAGCGAAAAAAAGAATCTTTGACCATAAAATATTTGACTAATTATGTTGAAATTCTCTAAATGAACCAGTGACACACTATACCAAGAATATGTTTCTTATTTATAATATGACCTATGTGTCTATATCATGAAATAATTAGAATTTATGCCTGTAAGACCTCACTTCCACTCCTTAATGTCTCTTTAATGGGTAGATGAGTTTGAAAAGATGCTCAGTAGTCTTCCTGAGACAAATTTGAGTTCATCATAAACTGTGTCAGTATAAATGGAATTTTTTAAGGCTATAGATGTTAGTATCTGTAGGTATTTGGAACATCAGTACTAGAATAGAAAGGAAGTTCCTGGTAGACAGGAGAAGCCCTTTCAGGTCCCCGACAAAGAACAGAGCCACAGAACTGGAACTGTTCTACTTAGAGTAATTCACCAAGTTTACTGCCCTTAAATTTCACTGTAGTCATATCAGCCCTTGCAGCTTATGTTTTGCCTTATAAATTAGAAGTGACAGGTAAAGCACTGCTGACCCCTTCTAGTTTATGTCTTAGGGAACCAACTGGTAATGAGTATTGTTCTCACTGACATGAAAGAAAAGACTTTTCTGTTTGCTTTTCTGCTATAATTCTATTATAATTTCACTCTAGAGCATTTTTCTGTGATTGTGATGGATGGGATATAATAAACATTATGGAAAATTCTAAGGCCATCAAATTACTGATTCAAGATGGGTAATTAATACTGGAGTGTATTTGCATGGGTGCTGAGGTGTCTGTTTACAGTAGGTTTATGTGTTCTGTGCTCTGAGTGATGTTGTCATAGTGCTGTGTGTAAACTGTGCTGTGTCAGGAATTGGGGGTTTGGATGGGGCTCTCTAATTTGGGTACTATTTATGTTAAATTGTAAATGATGATGTAGTATGGGATACTGTGATATTTTAAGTGATCATTGCCTTTTCTGCTGTACAATATGACCCTTCTCATCTCTCTCATTCATTTTGCATGCCTCTGCTCACTTCTGTACAGCCACAGTTGAGGCTATTGAGGCTGAAAAAGGTATGATCAGAGTCCTTGTGCTGGGCAGAGATCTGTGGTGTGTGGGTGGGCATCAGAGAATGTCCTGTGGGTGTGTTTTACTCCTAGTTTTTACAGCCCAAGATGAATCAGACTCACTGATTCATCAAGTTTAGAAGCCTTGCAGCCCTCTTTTTTTTATTTTTCATTTTTAAATCAGAAGGGCTGATGTCTATGGTGACAGTCTTTTTCTTTTTTCCAGTGTAATATGCAATCAGAATGTAATGTTTCTGATTTATTTAGAGTATAGCATATTATGCTATACAGTATAGCCTTATAAAGTTGCCTGTTTTAATGGAAATTGCCAAACTGACCTGCAAATAGAGATCTGTTCCATATTTTGCATGATTCTATGCTACTCAGATTTTTTTCCTTAAGTGAAACCTCCTCTAGATATAGGTGTGAGTTTTTTACTCATATCCAGTAGTGTGCCTGGCTGAGAATACAGGAACTGTCACTATAATGATTTTCTTTTCTTTTTTTTTTTTTTGGCTGCAGTTTGGGCTATAGTTTATGGATAAGATTATGTTCATACATATCATGTGTTGGCTTGGTATTTCACATTCCTCAGTGTTTGTAGCCCCAGCCATTTGTTTGGTTCATGTGCCAGACTAAGTCCTAGGGATTGCAGATATTAAGCAACCAGATTATAACTAGTGGTTTGAAAATATTTCCTGTGAACATGTTAATAATGGAGGATGCATCGTTCTAGATGAAGTGAATGAGAAACCATACAATTGGTGGAGAATTGCCATTTATTTTGATTTGAGTTCCCAAAGATTGTGCAGTATGGCCAGTGAATTAAGGAAAACATCTCCTAAAATAAGAGATTATAAATACTTTTTTGCTATCAGCCATACACAGATCTAACTCTTGGAGGCACTTCCCACCTTTTTAATGTTATATTGGTGGTGATGGGCTGATCTTGACCTCCAAGATAGTTCTGATCTACTATATTTTAACCTTTCTTTACCTCTTTCTCCTCCCAAGCTCTTGGTACAGATTTGTATATTGAGGATTAACCTTGTTTAGCCTCCTCACTTGCCCCTACTCTCGTTGCTGCCTTACTGTTATAGTCACCGGTGATCTTAGGGACTAACGTAGGAGATAATTGGTATAGTAGAAGTCAGACAGACCCTGAGACCATTGCCTGGAGGTTGGTTTTGGGGGCAGGAGAGGGTTAACATTTTTTTGGATTTTTATTTTTTGGAAGGCTTTGCTAACACTTGTCACCTGTGAAGCTATCATGTTTATATTTAGGTTTAAACATTTCACATTTTAAGGGAAGACTGAAATGAGGATAGGATTCAGTTAAAGTAAGATTTAAGTGTTGCTACTTACAGCTACTAATTTCTTTCTTCTTAAAAATCATTAATTATGTTTTGAAATCTCAGAAATGTTTTTCAATTACTGACTTATCAAATTTGCATTTTGTTAAGCAATACGAGGATTCTCTCCACCACATAGAATCTGCAGTTTTGAAGAGGCAAAGGGTTTGGATAGGATCAATGAGAGAATGCCACCTCGGAAAGATGCTGTACAGCAAGATGGTTTCAATTCTCTGAACACCGCACATGCCACTGACAACCACGGGACGGGCAACCATACTGCCCAGTGACCCACGACTTCCCAGGGACTCTCACATCTCGGGCCCCAAATGGACAGATCACCCGAGGAGCTGGAGGGGTCGGCCAAGCTGACTGTAAATGTCACAGTCCCTCTGAAGAAACCATTGTGCTTCTGAGACCCCAGCCCCCTTCCTGGATGGAGGCTTGAGGGCCCTGGGACATGTGCTATCTGATAAGATTGGGTCATCGCTGCCAAGGTGGAGAGCAGTGAGCAAGGGGCTTGGGGCAATTTCCAGTGGAGGGCATCCACACCTCCATTTTATGCTTGTGGTTCACACATTTAAGTTTACAAATCAGATTTCTTTTCCCCTTCAGTAGAATTAGATTTTGTTTTTCAATCAGGATTTCAAATGCAATCCTAAGAGCTAATGTGGACTTTTCTTTTTCCATGAAATGTCTTTAAAGGATGAATTAGCATGGTCTTAAAATACATTTCTGAGGTTACTAGCTGTATTTTGAATTGTGAGCAAAATGCCGAGAAACCCAGTTGGCATTTATACAAAATGTTGACCTCAGGTCTATAGTTCTTAAATGTGGCTAATTCTGTAACATAGTCTTGGTATTTTTTAATTATGAATGCATATCCTATTTCTAGGCAGGCTCTCTTACTTGAACACAAATCCAAAAACTAATTTAGAATCTTTTTTGCCCAGATCTTTTAAGATTTACACCCCAGATATTTAAGAAGAAAACCTCTAAATTTCAAAATTATGAAGAATTACAGAATTACTCATTTAAGGTACTTTAAAAGAAGTTTGTACATTGTCAAAGTAAATTTTAATTCAAATCATGTCTGTAAAACTTGACGTATTTTGTGTATGCATGTTTTCATTTTGCAAATATTTAATATATAGACCTATGATGTACAGGTACGACATGTATAGGTTACCTAGATGTTATGAGTAATTTTAGTTTATTGTGAGTACTCAAGTTGCTTAAATAGCCACCAGGGTGATTTGCTGCTGGCTTTCTATCATTTTTATGTTTTAATGCAAAGGAAATTTTAAAATGTTCTGGAAGTGTTTTTGATTAAGCAATGCAGCCTAGAAGCAATGGTTCTGTTCAATCATTCAGATGTTAGTGGAAGCATAAAAGTCAAGACTGCATGTTGAAACTTTTCTTTTGATAGTTACTGAACTGCTTGGTTAAACTAAATGGAACCATGTGCTAATTTTTCACAATTATTGACCTGTATTGATTGCCACTGTAGTTTGGTATTTCCCTTTACTTTGGTGGCCTGCTTCCCTCATGCCCTGGAATACAACTCAGAGCTCCAGGCAGCGGAACCATCTGTTGTTTTGTTTGCCAGAAAGTGCACCCTGTATGGTCTCCTGTCTAAGTTGGAAATATTATGCATGTGCAGGACTATTCGAGTATTTTATAAACAGTAGCACACAATAAATTCCATGCATGGGCCGCTGCTCCTATCTCTGTGTTGGGTTTTATTTGGAAGATGCAGTCTGATTTGGCCTTTTGATGCAAATCAGAGAATCCTGTTACTAGAGCTGGGATATCCTCCGGAGATTATCTCGTGGATAGTTCATGGTGATTTGATTAATTAAATTCTTTATAAATTTTGCCTTAAAAAAAAACTTTTGTTATATACTTGTTTTACATGAGCATTAGTAACTGAGTATTAGAGGACTTTATATGCCTACTATAGGCCTCCTAAATCTAATATTTAAGATCACTGTTTATTATCTTTTAATTGAAAGAAAATATGTTATTATCTAGAATTTTGTTATAGTGGTGTTGCGAATTTACTGGGTATTCTAACAACAAGAAAAAATATTAGTGATAATTGCATTTTCCTATCTTATTCCTTTCTTCTTTGTCATAATCAAAGTAAGTATAGGATTTTGCACATTGAGGGATATTAGGATATTGCTCAAAATTATATAATAATATAATACAATAACTTGAATTACAGTCTCAACAATAATTACAATGAGATACATTATAAAACATTAAGTCAAAATACAGGCACGGCACAGTGGCTCATGCCTGTAATCCAAACACTTTGGGAGGCTGAGACAGAGGATTGCTTGAGCCTAGAAGCTCATGGTTGCAAGCTGTGTGTTGAGCTATGATTGTACCACTGTACTCCAGCATGGGTGACAGAGTGAGACCCCATCCCTTAAAAAAATAAACAAAATATATACATGTAAATATATTAGGCAAGTGTGCATGCACACACACATACACGTACTTGCCTAATTCCAGGTAACACAGAACTTCTCAAATAGTTTTCTTTTGTCTTTTTCTTTTTTTTTTTTTTTTTTTTTTTTGAGACGGAGTCTTGCTCTGTCACCCAGGCTGGAATGCAGTGGCATGATCTCAACTCACTGCAACCTCCACCTCGTGGGTTCAAGTGATTCTTCTGCCTTGGCCTCCCGAGTACCTGGGACTACAGGCGCCCACCACCACGCCCAGCTAATTTTTGTATTTTTAGTAGAGACAGGGTTTCACCATGTTGGCCAGGCTGGTCTCAAACTCCTGACCTCGTGATCCACCCGCCTCAGCCTCCCAAAGTGCTGGGATTACAGGCATGAGCCACCATGCCTGGCCACAAATTGTTAATTATTATAACTCTCTGCTTGCCATAATGTTAACTTACAAAGCAGTCCATGAATTTGCTCTAAGGTTATGCATTGCATACCTTAAAGATTGTTGTTGATGTTGTTTTATGAAAGCTATTCGGTAAAGAGTTTATCTGGCTAACACAGACCCAATAGAAAAATTAAAAAGTAAATAAAGTAAGAGTTTAACTAGTATATCAGGTGCCAGGAACTTCCTTAGCCCTTAGATGCATAACTAGCATTATATAGTGTTTGTGGGAATCATGGGTGAGCATTAAGTACTATCAGCAAAAAAACTATGGATTGATGGTAAAAAGAGGAAAATAAGAGAATGGAACCACACTCAGGAAAAGCAATATACCTGAAGAGTGATAAAGTATCACACAGTGGCTCACAGACCACTTACTACATGTTGAATAGGAACCTCTTTCTAGTCTTTCTTCATAATTCGTTTCACAACATACCATTTATTAAGATTTTTAAAATACAACTAATGATGAATACAAATTGTGAAAAGTTCAGACTTTTTAAATTGTAACTTTAAATGTCTACCAGAGCAAGTCAGTGATGGTAAAATATAAGTATTCAACATCAAAGTTTTTCTATATTACCATTCTCCTTTATATTCATTGACAACTTCTGAATTAGAAAAGTCAATCTCTGATGTCTTGTATCTTCTGCAGTTCAGCCATTATTAACAGAACTAACATTTGAGGTTCTCAGCTAAATTTTGAAGCCCGTTAAATTTGAAGTTGGCCTAAACTTTTGCTCAAAGTGAATTACCCCTATTTTATTTAGGGTTTTTGCCTATTGCAACTTATTTTCCTTTATCCACAGCTGTTCTACATAATGTTATGCAGTGTTTGGTTGAATCCTTAACACTTTTCTTGCACCTTGCCTGCGTGTAGTTTGTACTTTCTGCAGTTTGGGGTTCCTGTGTGGATTTGATTTGCCACATTCCGGGACCTCATTGCAAGTGATTCCGTTCCACAGTTTGATGATGTTCACAGAAGCAGGTAAGTGAGAGCTGGGGCCAGATATAAGCAGAAAGTCAGAACTTTTTTATTTAAAAATAAAAATAAAAAAAATTTTTGGAGGGGGTAAGAAAGTCATATCTTGCAGTCTTTTAGGACCACTGCCCTAACAACATCAGATAGGATATCTGTAAGTAGAAAGAAGCTAGGAATGTGGAATTGAATTTCCTGCATCAGCTGCGATTACAAGGAGGATAAGAGAATGGTTGAGCTGATTCTTTTCTATTTTCTTTTCCTGGAAATAGTGTGTATTTTTAGTCATTAACTAATATTTTGGTTTTGTTTAATATCCCAGAAGCATTTATTCCTCTCTTAAACAGGTAAAGTGCTCCTGATGACACTCACTCGGAGAGTTTACCTTACCCTTCTTTCAGGGAAAGTGAATTTTACAAGTTAATTCTGCATGTTTCCCCTACAACTGATTTCATTCTGTATCATTAAATGGCTATTTATTTTCTCCCTTCTACTTAGTCCAAGATTGGACATTGTTGAGTTTTGTTTGAACAGTGTTTGTTATGCTAAAAAAGGACACGGGGCCTGGGGGAACTCATCCTGTGTCTAGATCAACAAATAGAACTCCGGAGGATTCCTGATCCTCTGGTTCCTCCCACGTGGTTTGAAAGGTGCTTACCCTTTCCAATCAAATATTGACTTCTGCACTAATCCAAAGGGTTTTTTTTCTGAAGCTGTAAACTGAAAACAGAAATATTGCCTTGAGTGAGAGAAATCTAGGAAGCAGTAGGTTTCATTTTTTGTCAGCCTGCCTGGCCTTTACTTGGCTAACACTTGGGAGTGTTGACAGTCCTGAGCCCTCTTGGCAGAGAACAAAGGTTAGAAAGAGAGAAGCCCTCAGGCAGGGGGACAGATCTCTCTTTGCCTCATTAGGGAGAATTCAGCCTTGTCTGTCTGGTTGGCAGGGCACACTTAATCACTGAGACTCAGCATTTCAGCAGTTTGCAAAGGAAAGTGATATGAAGGGACAGCTGCAAGTAAGTCACAGCCTAGATCTGAAGAGATCAAGCACTCACTTCACTTGGAGGAAAGAGAGAAGGAAGGAAGCTGAGGACTTAGCAGGGTAAGTTTTTTCCGTCAACCTGTCTGCTTGCTTAGTTTATAATTGAGTAAAGTATTTATCACCCCAGGCAGTGTTAATCACTGATTAAACAGCTGAATGTGGCCGTAATTACAGTGTCCTTAATGCATTTCTCCTTTTCTTTTCCTGCCACCTTATAAGTATCTCCAATGACCAGTTTCACTCTCCCTTCTCCCTACCTTCCCAAAGATGTTTTGCATTTTTTGGTGACTTACAGAAAATTAGATGAGCACTCCTTATCTGCAGATAGTGAAAATATGACTGTAGTTTAGGTGAAGCTTGGGACTCTTGGTGGTAAAGCAGAAGATGGGAAACCTAGGTCTAGGAATAGATTAATATTTTGACTTGTAATTTGGACATGAAGGATAAAAGTTTTTCTAGGCAATCAAGATCGTGTCTCCTCTCCTCTCCTCTCCAGTTCTTGGTGTTGGTGTTCTCTCTCTTATACTGGGACTAAATTAGAGCCTAAGTCACTGGGGATGGCTAGAAAAAAATGAAAGGGATTCCCTTTCTAAGTGGAGAACATTCTGGACTCTGGAAAGTTCAAAGAGCTTATTGCAGTTCTTTCCAGCTTCTCCCGTGTGTCCCCTGTTTTTTCCTTTGTTTCTCTCAGTTTATAACCCATAAACAGGGAGGAGCCTGGGGCTCTTTGCAGGAAAATTAGAACCAGGGAAGCTATGTCTGGGCCTGGGGTATACAAACTCAAACATGAACCTGATGATATATATAGATGCAGATCAAAGACCTGGTTTCTCACCCACCTTCTTACTTTTCTGCCAGAAAGCTAACTCATTTGTATCACGAACATTGTGCTCTAGACACAGAGGAGACTGTGACATTAGGGATTTTTTACCACCACTCCTCTTCCCCAAACTGTGTGATACTTCTGCTTTCTAACCAGTTCAACCAACTCCCAGATTGCCAAGAGCTAATCTTCCATTAGAGGAAGACCTCTCCTTGGAAATGCAGATAAATAAAGCAGTACCTTCCTGACTTTAAGTGACTTGCTTCCATTGCAGCAAAAAGGCTTATGTTTTAACTTCAGGGAGATATCTATTATAAATTCTGGGACTTAAGACCCTAGAGTTGTCTTAAATCACACTTCTCCTTCCATACCTATTAAAAAAAAAAAAAAAAAAAAAAAAGTCCATTCTTCCAAGGTTTAAGAAAGTGTTATCTTGGCCGGGTGCTGTGGCTCATGCCTGTAATCCCAGCACTTTGGGAAGTTGAGGCAGGCGGATCACGAGATCAGGAGTTCGAGACCAGCCTGACCAATGTGGTGAAACCCCGTCTCTACTAAAAATACAAAAATTAGCCAGGCGTGGTGGTGCAAACCTGTAATCTCAGCTACTCAGGAGACTGAGGCAGGAGAATCACTGGAACCCGGGAGGTGGAGGTTGCAGTGAGCCAAGATCGCACCACTGCACTCCAGCCTGGGTGACAGAGTGAGACTCCGTCTCAAAAAAAAAAAAAGAAAGAAAAAGAAAGTCTTATCTTGCCTGAGGCGGGTGGGTAGAGTAGATAAATGCTTTTTCTAGAATGGCAGTGATTCTGAAAATGCAATGAGAATGTGAGGTGATTAAAAGTAGAGGAGAGAATGAGGTTAGTTGTTGGAAATGGGGTCCTAAAGTGTGAAGGGCAATTCCATCTACTCTTTTACTAAAAGGACATGACCCTTAAACCCTAAGATAATCTAATATCATTAGGTCCAATTTCTTCTTCATTGAAGGTAATATATAGGATATGGTATACAGGTGAGCTTGGCTATTTCTGTTCTGTGGACTCTGAAACCATCCATTCACCCTTGGGATAAGGGGAGATATTAAGAGGGTAGATGGAAACGTAAGGATGAGGAGAAAGAAAGTACAAAGGAAAATACAAATTTATTCCTCCATTAACCTGAGGATGGGTTTTTAAGAGTCATGTTGTAAGATATGGATATGAGCTAGATAATTCTGGGAGCTTTTTGTTTGTTTTTGCCACCTGCATACACCTCAGCTGCATGATGATTCTGAGGTTTTTTCTAACAGATCTGATCTAGAAGGATCAAATGTCAGATCATTTTTGTAACAAAACATGATCCCTGGTTTGAACTTTAACAGTTACCTCATTCATATGGCCAGCATTTTTAATCCTCTATCATTTCTCTGTACCTGAAGACAGTTAATCTGGGGATTAATAACTTTTTAGCCTCTCAGTTTCTATGAATACCTTCCTTTCTTTTTTAATTGAAGTGAAAATCATATAACATAAAATTAGTCATTTTAAAGTGAGCAATTAAATGGCATTTAGTATATTCACAGTATTGCGCAACCACCATTTTTGTCTTGTTTCAAAACATTTTTATCACCCCAAAAGAAGACCCCATAACCATTAAGCAGTTACTCCTCATTTTTCCTTCCACCCAACCCTTAGCAACTACCAATCTGCCTTATGTGTCTGGGTTTACCTGTTTACATATTTCATAGAAACGGCATCATACAACATGTATATAACCTTTTGTGTCTGGCTTTCTTCACTTAGCATAATGTTTTTTGAAGTTCATCTACATTGTAGCATGTATCAGTATTTCATTTCTTTTTATAGCTGAATAATATACATCTTCATATGTATATTTATATCCTAATTTGTTTATCCATTTATCCATTGATGGACCTTTTTGGGTTGTTTCTACCTTTTAGCTGTTGTGAATAGTGCTGCTATGAACATTCACTTATAAATATTGGTTTGAGTATCTGTTTTTAAATATTTTGGGCACATACCTAAGAATGAAATTTCTGGTTATATAGTAATATTATGTTAACTTTTTGGGGAACTGCCATACTGTTTTCTATAGTGGTGGCACTATTTTACATTCTTACCTGTAGTGTATGAGGGTTCAAATTACTCCATATCCTCATCAACACTTGTTATTTTCTGTTTTTTTGATAATAGCCATACTAGTGGGTATGAAGTGATATCTCACTGTTGCTCTGATTTGCATTTTCCTAATGACTATTGACCTTATTTTCTTGTGTTTATTGTCCATTTGCATATATTCTTTGGGAAAATGTCTATTCACATATTTTGCCCAATTTTTTAGTTGGGTTGTTTGGTGGTTTTTTTGTTTGTTCTTTGTTATTGAGTTGTGGGAATTCTTTATATATTCTGGATACTAACACCTTACCAGATATATGGCGTGCAAATATTTTCTTCCATTCTTTGGGGTATCATTTGACTCTGCTGTTAGCATCTTTTGATGCACAAAAGTTTTCAGTTTTGCTGTCCAATTTATCTATTTTGCTGGTGGTGGTGTTGCCTGTGCTTTTGGTGTCATATCCTAGAAATTATTGCCAAAACCTATGTCATGAACCTTTCCCCCATAGACTTTTATAGACTTTTTACTTCTAAAGTTTAGGTCTTTATACTTTAAACGTTCAAACTCAAGTCATTCTGTTTCATTAATTTGCAGAATGTTTCTATCCATATTTCTGTGTTTATTCTCTCCTCTGTGCTTAGAATTTTTTCCCTATTTCCAAGTATTCAAAGTATTCCCATCTTTCAAGGTCTATTCCAACTGCTACCCGCTTCATGAAGAAAGCCACTGAAGAAATTCTCACCCACTGGAGAGATTTCTTTTTCTGATCTCCCATTAGTGCTTTAGTTGCACTTTTCTGGTTGGATTTATGTAGTACCTTATAGTCTATATCTAATTTCCCTACAAGACTTTTAGATGAGATATATATTTTTCATTTTTGCTTCTATATAGAGTGTTTTGCAGATGATTTCATCTGTTTATCAGTAAATACATATTACATGAATGGACATTTTAATTTTTCTCATATGGTCCTTCCTGTTTCCTTAGCTCTTATGGAAGGCATGGGAGAAGATGAGACAGGGAAGGAGGACAGCACAGAGTCACAGCCAGATAGTGACTGAGTGTAGGCTTATTTCTACCTCAAAACTTACCACTGTAGGAAATTTTTCTGACTTGCTTGACTACATAACTCTTAGTGCACGTTTTGTATTACATTTAATTTTTACTTGGCAAATTGCTTATAAATGTGATAATAGGTGTTTCAAAATGTTTTCTCTCTCTAACTAGATTAAATTGTCTAAGTCTCCAATTGGATGATTGCTTTGGACAACTAAAACTTCTATTGCTTTTTCCTCTTTTAAATTGAGTTTTAAAATACACTAAAGATATATTAACATTTTCTCCTGATAAAAAAAGTCAAACATTACAGATAAGTATACAGTCGCGTTCGATCAGCCCAGTTCCTATTTAACTGGCTTCTTACCCTACTCAGAGTTAATCACTGTTACCAGTTTTCTTTTTTTTTTTTTTTTTTGAGACGGAGTTTTGCTCTCGTTGCCCAGGCTGGAGTGCAATACTGTGATGTCGGCTCACTACAACCTCCACTTCCTGGGTTCAAGCAATTCTCCTGCCTCAGCCTCCCAGGTAGCTGGGATTACAGGCACCCACCACCACACCCACCTAAGTTTTTGTATTTTTAGTAGAGACAGTGTTTCACCATGTTGGCCAGGCTGGTCTTGAACTCCTGACCTCAGGTGATCTGCCTGCCTTGGCCTCCCAAAGTACTGGGATTACAGGTGTGAGCCACCATGCCTGGCTGTTACCAGTTTTCTATGGGCCCTGTCAGATTTTTTTTATGCATTTATTTACATATATACACACACACACACACACACACGTATATATACACATATACATATGTATATACATACACATATATATATATATATATAAAATGGGACTTAATATGTATAAATTATATTCATATAAAATTGTTTCTTCTCGGCTGGGCGCAGTGGCTCAAGCCTGTAATCCTAGCACTTTGGGAGGCCAAGGTGGGTGGATCACCTGAGGTCAGGAGTTTGAGACCAGCCTCACCAACATGGTGAAACCCCATCTCTACTAAAAAGTACAAAAATTAGCCAGGTATGGTGGCGCCTGCCCATAGTCCCAGCTACACTGGAGGCTGGGTGGAGGAGTGAGCTGAGATTGCTCTGCTGCACTCCAGCCTGGGCGACAGAGCGAGACTCTATCTCAAAAAACAACAACAAACTCTTTTTTCTCTATTTTTCACAACTGCCTATGGTGATCAATAACCAGTAAATACTGAATAAATCTTACTGATAATCTGGGTGTGAGAGACTTGAATGAGAAGTGAAAGGTCAAGCATATGAAAACACTTCACATGTGTCCAGCTTGTAAAATTCTATTCCATGTCTGTTCTGCATATAGTCTCCACATATCACTGGACAGGCCATGGCTCCACGGTCCCGGCGACGAAGGCACAGGAAACCTCCCTCATCAGTGGCTCCCATCATTATGACCCCAACCACAATTGTGACCCCTATGCCTCTGACCCCCTCAAAACCGGGCCCTAGCATTGACACACTTGGCTTCTTCTCCTTGGATGATAATGTTCCTGGCCTATCGCAGCTGATCCTTCAAAAGCTGAACATGAAAAGCTATGAAGAATACAAGTGAGTGACCAGCTCTATGGAAGAGGGATATATTGTCTCTGGTAGAAGTAAATTTCAGAAGGTGGAGAGGGAGTACAGTTTGGGGAATATGAAGTATTTGCAATAAGCTATTTTCTCATCCTGACTTTTGCCAGTTACTATATTACTATAAAAGAAGAAATATTCACTTAAGTGAAAAATGATGGCAGTGAGAGACGTAGGAGTAAGTGGAAATGTGTAGGAGACAAGATGAGGGGCATGAGAGATTTTGGAGATACTCCTTTGCCCACTGCCATTCCTTCTCCATGCTGTCTCTGCAGGTTGGTGGTAGATGGGGGTACCCCTGTATCAGGCTTTGGATTTCGATGTCCTCAAGAAATGTTCCAGAGGATGGAAGACACATTTCGATTCTGTGCTCACTGTAGAGTACTCCCTAGTGGCCTTTCAGACTCCAAGGTTCTCCGGCACTGTAAGAGGTGACTTGTGGGGTTGCTAATCGGGAGACATTCAGAAATGATCCTGTACTAGCCGGACATGATGACTCATGCCTGTAATCCCAGCACTTTGGGAGGCCAAGGCAGGTAGATCACATGAGGCCAGCCTGGCCAACATGGCAAAACCCTGTCTCTACTAAAAATACAAAAATTAGCCCGGTGTGGGGGCACACACCTGTAGTCTCAGCTACTCGAAAGGCTGAGGTGGGAGAATTGCTTGAACCCAGGAGGCAGAGGTTCCTGTACTACGACCTCATTCCAAGAGGAAAGATCTGAAAGTTTTCAAAATAACCTAAGGCTTAGGTCCTCATTTTTTGTCATCCAGGTTACAGAGATTAGAACAATGTTCTAACCCTGCTTATTTTTGGTGTTACTGGGAAGTGAGACAAGAAACCACAATACAGTCCTCTCTATCTCTCTCTCAAGTACTCAAGGAGTAAGACTACATTTGTTCTGGGGAGGTGGGGGTTGAACCATACCTGTTATGAGAGGACAGCTGCAAACTCGTGGTGTTTTTTCTAATAGTGATATAAAAAGTTCCAGATAGAGAGTAAGGTATCACTCTGTCTGGCAGAATAATTATATTCCCAATCCCTCCTGCCTTGTCTGCCAAATGTAGTCCCCAAAATTGGTGCATCAGCTGTCATTCCTCTCCCTACCTTCCTTACTTATTCACCATCCTAGGTGCAGGAATATCAGTTCCTTTCCTCAGATAACCCCAATCACATTTATAGTATAAGAATTATTTCTCTCTCATTGTCTCAGGTGCAGAAATGTCTATTACTGTGGTCCGGAGTGCCAGAGGTCAGACTGGCCTGCACACAGGAGGGTTTGTCAAGAGCTTCGTCTTGTGGCTGTGGACCGTCTCATGGAATGGCTTCTGGTCACAGGTGGAGTGGTGGTGTTGAGGAACTCTGCTGTAATGGTCATAGTTGATTGTATTTAAAGGAAGATACAAAATCATATTGTTACGAAAAAATGAGGAAGTGGGGCAAAGGTTGGGGCACCCCTGCTCACAGGTTGGCAGAGTGAACATGGAGGGAATATTGATCATTAGTGAGGGGCAAATTTTGAAGCCAGGAAAGCATTAGGTTACTTCTTATTTCTTCTTTCCTACAGGTGATTTTGTCCTACCCTCAGGACCTTGGCCATGGCCCCCTGAAGCTGTACAGGACTGGGACTCCTGGTTTTCTATGAAGGGGTTACACCTAGATGCTACACTGGATGCTGTGCTAGTCAGTCATGCCGTGACCACTTTATGGGCCAGTGTAGGACGGCCAAGGCCAGACCCAGATGTCCTGCAGGGATCTTTGAAGCGGCTGCTGACAGATGTCCTGTCACGGCCCTTGACTCTGGGCCTAGGACTTAGGGCCTTGGAGATAGATGTTAGGAGAATTGGGGGAAGCACAGTGCATGTGGTTGGTGCTTCCCATGTGGAGACATTTCTTACTCGCCCTGGGGACTATGATGAACTTGGCCACATGTTTCCTGGGCACCTTGGACTCCGTGTGGTCATGGTGGGTGTAGATGTGGCTAATGGCTTTTCACAGAGCACCTCAACTTCACCCCTGGAACCTGGCACAATTCAGCTTAGTGCCCACAGGGGCCTCTATCATGACTTCTGGGAGGAGCAAGTAGAGACTGGGCAGACAGACCATCCAGATTTGGTGGCAGCATTCCATCCAGGTAAGACTCATTGGTTCAGGGGAATAGAGGGTGGCTTCCCTGAGAATTTTCCATCCTGAATCTTGTATCTTCTATCTTTGGAATCCCATTCGTTTGGTCTCATTAAACACAATATGATGACAACTTTTCTTGATGATTTGCAATATGTACTACACTTGGGTTCAGAATTTTTCATCGAAGAACTTGGAGTGGACGATGATGATGATGATGATAATGATGATAATGATTGGGGATAAGCAAGGTGAGGAGTGGGGTGCTCACAGTCAAAGAAATATCTTGCTCTTAGGGTCTGCTTTAGTCTTTCCCTATTCCCATTTTCATTTTTGTTCCACAGGTTTCCATTCCTCCCCAGACTTGATGGAGGCTTGGCTGCCCACCCTGCTGCTACTTCGTGACTATAAGATTCCTACATTGATTACTGTTTACAGGTTTTAACCTATTCCTATTTGTGATACTTCCCTGACTTTACATCTCTCTTTATATAGATGAGCTCATTTTGCCCCCTCTTGCTCATCTACCTTCTGGTGAGGATGTTCTTTTCCACATATGACTTTTTCATCCCCTTGGAACAGTCCTTTGCTAGTTAATTGAGTATCTAATGAGACATTTGGGAGGGAAGGATAGCCCTTGCCTAGTCCAGCCTTAGGCAATTTGGGGGATTGGTGATTACAGAAATGTCAGGCTCTTGGGCAATTTTTTCTTTATCTCTGTCACAATCAGTAATTTTTCTTCTCTCTTCTACAGTCATCAGGAGTTGATATCCTCTTTGCAGATTCTGGTGGAACTGGATACACACATCACTGCCTATGGGAATAATCCTTTCATGTCCCTCAAACCTGAACAGGTCTATTCCAACCCCAACAAGCAGCCAGTATACTGCAGTGCATATTATATCATGTTTCTTGGAAGCTCCTGTCAGCTGGATAATAGTCAATTAGAAGAGAAAGTGGATGGTGGGATTTAAATAGATCATGACTGGACATCTGGAAAATGGGGAGGTTGTGATGAAATTACCCTGCTAATGCCAAATTCTTGCAAACTTTGATAAACACTATATTCTAAACCTCATTCACTGTTTGGGTAAAAATTCTAAGCTGAATGAGAGTTTTTGTATAACGTAATTAGTTTCTTTCTTTTTTTGAGATGGAGTCTTGCTCTGTTGCCTAGGCTAGAGTGCAGTGGCGCGATCTCGGCTCACTGCAGCCTCCACTTCCTGGGTTCAAGTGGTTCTCCTGCCTCAGCCTCCCTAGTAGCTGGGATTACAGGTGCGCACCACCACACCTGGCTAATTTTTGTATTTTCAGTACAGACAGAGTTTCGCCGTGTTGACCAGGCTCGTATCAAACCCTTGACCTCAGGTGATCTGCCTGCCTTGACCTCCCAAAGTTCTGGAATTACAGGCATGAGCCACCATGCCCAGCCAATGTAACTGGTTTCTAAGAGTTTAGCCACAGTACCTTTTAGAGATAGGAAATTAGATTGAGTGGGTGGGAAGAGGCCCTGATGTTAGTCTTTCCAGAGCTTATAGTTCCTAACACTTTCCTTTGTAAGGAAGTTTACCTTTTGACTGGAACCAGATGGCACTGAGGAGAAGAATGAGAACCACCTTATTCTTCTGAAAAAGACTTTCTTCTCATCCAGTAATTTGGGCTAAAAAATGGAAAGATGTTGATGACTTGAAGTGGTACAAGAATGGACAAGTCAGGGAAGTCACTAGGAACATGGATGAGGTTGTAAGCATTGGTATACTGTCCTGTTTCCTGGCTTTTTTGAGAGAAATGTCTAATTTTCCTGTTTTCTCTTGGGGACTTTTGACCCTAGAGTAGCCCTGGTGTTGTATTTGAGATATCCCAAGCTATATCAGACTTTACCTGAATATACTGGAGTTACTTTTTATCCCCCATTCTATAGCCCAATAAACTCAGTTTGGGGCTTCTCAAGTCACTTGTTTTATTTCCTGTTCACTGGCAAGTATTACTCATCTGCACATAACACCTCAAGACTGGAAGTTTCTCTCTTGCTAACAGAGTAATTAGCATCAGTTCTCTGGGTCTGCCACTCTGTCACACATTTGCCTCATGTCATCCTTTTCTTTTTTACTTTTTTTTTTTTTTTTTTTGAGACGGAGTCTCGCTGTGTCACCCAGGCTGGAGTGCAGTGGCGCAATCTCAGCTCACTGCAAGCTCCGCCTCTCGGATTCACGCCATTCTCCCGCCTCAGCCTCCTGAGTAGCTGGGACTACAGGCGCCCGCCACCACGCCCGGCTAGTTTTTTGTATTTTTAGTAGAGACGGGGTTTCACCATGTTAGCCAGGATGGTCTCGATCTCCTGACCTTGTGATCGACCCGCCTCGGCCTCCCAAAGTGCTGGGATTACAGGCTTGAGCCACTGCGCCCAGCCTTTTTTTCCTTTTTTTTTCTGGAGACAGTCTTGCTCTGTCACCAAGGCTGGAGTGCAGTGGCATTATCATAGCGCGTTGCAGCCTCAGACTCCTGGGTTCAAGTGATCCTTCCATTTCATTCTCTCAAGTAGTTGGGACTTACAGGTGCATACCACCATGCCCAGCTAACTTTTTGTTTTTTCTAAAGACAGGGCCTCCTTGTGTTGCCCAGGCTGGTCTTAAACTCCTGGGCTCAAGTAGTCCTCCCACCTCAGACTCCCAGAGTGTTAGGATTACAGGCATGAGACACCGTGCCCAGCCAGTATCATCCTCTTCTTATCATACTCTCAGAATTAGGACATTTCCTAGGTATTCATTCCTACAATCTTGCCATGACTGTCTCTCGCACACATAGAGCCCATCACCCCAACACACACATACATACTCTGTTGCCCACTCTAATAGGGATAATTTTAGAATTTCATATGTTCATTCAAAACAGTACCTGTCATGCTACAGGTACTGTGTTTTGGCTTTGGGGAGATTGAAAGGTGAATGAGACATGGTGTTTATTCTTAGGAAGGGAAATAATATTTATGTATATGGAGATACCTTTATTGCAAGGTATAATATGGAGTAAGAAACATGAGAGAGGCTTCTGGTGCTAAGGAAATAGAGTGAAAAGAGATCATTTTGTTAAATGATACTGAAAATATTCTGAGTGGGAATTTTATGAAACAGCACAGGGCACTCAAGATGGAAGGAGCAACAGGACGGGAAGTTTGGAGGTAGAAAAGCCTATGGGATATTTGAAGGTACCTTTGGGGATTAGTATAAATTAAATCTGGAAGGTAGACTGAGATAAGATTATAGGATTATTGTGGATTTTTGTAGATTTGAGTATGAATCCTGGGGCAGCCATCAAATTTTGTATCGCTGGGGAAGCTAAACTTCTCTAAGCCTTAGTTTCTTCATCTGTAAAATGGAGATAATACCAAGTACCCCAAATTAATATTGAAGTTAAACGAAAATGTTTGCAAAGTTGGAGAACTCACACATCCCAATTTCTTTCTTTCTTTCTTTCTTTCTTTTTTTTTTTTTGAGACAGAGTCTCGCTGTTGCCCAGACTGAAATGCAGTGGTCCTATCCTGATTCACTGTGACCTTTGCCCCCCCGCCACCCACCCGGCTCAAGTGATCCTCCCACCTCAGCCTCCCTAGTAGCTGGGACCACAAGTGCAAGCCACCACGCCCAGCCAATTTTTGTATTTTTTGTAGAGACAGGATTTTGTCATGTTACCCAGGCTGTTTTTGAACTCCTGAGCTCAAGAGATCCACCCTCCTCAGCCTCCCAAAGTGCTGGGATTACAGACATGAGCCACTGTGCCCAGCCCCCAGTTCCAAAACCTATAATCATTATATACTTACCAGTTCAATATCCCTAATCTGAAAACCCAAAATGCTCCCGTGAGCATTTCCTTTGAGTGCTATGTCGGCACTCCAAAAGTTTCAGGTTTTGGAACATTTTGGATCTCGGTACTCAAAAAGCTTTAGATTTTGGAGTATTTTGAATTTTGGATTTTTGGATTAGGGATGCTTAACCTGTACAAAATAGTAGTAGTCAAGACAATGTGATACTGGCATAGAATAGACATATAGGTCAGTGCAATAGAATTGAGAATTGTCTTAGTCTGCTTGGGCTGCTGTAACAAAATACTGTAAACTGTGTGGCTTGTAAACATCAAATTTATTTTCCACATTTCTGGAAGCTGGAAAGTCCAAGATCAAGGCACTAGCAGATTTTCTGTCTGGGAAGGGCATGTTGTTACTGTGGAAGGGGTGACTGAGCTAACTCTTTCCTCTTTTACAAGGACCCTAATCCCACTCATGAGGGCTCTGCTCTCATGACCTAATCATTTCCCAAAGATCCCACCTCTAAAGCCAGAGGTTAGGATTTCAACATGTAAATCTGTATATGTGTGTGTGTGTGTGTGGTGTATGTATGTGTATGTGTTGAGGTGGAGGAGGGTCACAAAACATTCAGACTGTAACAAGAATAGCAGGGCATAGTGGTTCATGCCTGTAGTCCCAGCACTTTGGGAGGTGGAGGCAAGCAGATTGTTTGAGCTCAGGAGCTTGAGACCAGTGTGGGCAACATCCTGAAACCCTGTCTCTAAAAAAAATACAAAAAAAAATTAGCTGGGCATGGTAACACATACCTGTAGTCCTAGCTATTTGAGGGGCTGAGGTGTGAGAATCGCTTAAGCCCAGGAGGTTGAGGCTGCAGTGAGCCAAGATTGCGCCACTGCACTCCAGCCTGGGTGAAAAGTGAGAACCTGTCTCAAAAAGAAAAGAAAAGAAAAAAAATCTTAACATTTATGGTCAATTGCTTTTTGACAAGGGTACATAAGCAATTAATTGGGAAAAGAACAGACTTTTCAACAAATAGTGCTCGGACAACTGGATATCCATGTGCAGAAGAATAAAATTACACCCTCACCTCACACAATATACAAAGATTAACTCAAAATGGTTCAAATACCTAAAACAAACTCTTCAAAGAAAATAAAGGGTAAAATCTTCATGAACTTACATTGGGCAATGTTTTCTTAGATGTGACACCAAAAGCACAAGCAACCAAAATAAAAATAAATAAATTAGACTATCAAAATTTAAAATTTTGGGCCAGATGTGGTGGCTCACACCTGAAATCCCAACATTTTAGGAGGCAAAGACGGGAGGACTGCTTAAGCCCAGAAGTTCAAGATGAGCCTAAGCAACATAGACCTATCTCTACAAAAAAGAAAAAATTAGCTGGGCATGGTGGCGCACGCCTGTAGTCACAGTACTTGGGAGGCTGAGATGGAAAGATCACTTGAGCCCAGGAGGCTGCAGTGAGCCATGATCACACTCCGGCCTGGGGGACAGAGCGAGATCCTGTCCCCCCCCCCCCAAAAAAAGTGTAAAGAATGAGAGAAAATATTCACAAATTATGTCTGATAAGGGACCTACAACTTAAAAGGACAGATAACCCAATTAAAAAATGGGCAAAGGATCTGAACATACATTTCCCCAAAAAAGATGTACAAATGGCCAATAAGTACATAAAAAGATGCTCAACATCATCAATCATTAAGGAATACAAATTAAAATTACAATGAGATACCACTTCCTACCCACTACGGTGGCTATGATTAAAAAAAAAAAAGAGGTAGTAACAAGTGTTGATGAGGATCTGAAGAAATTGTAACCTTCATAACAGTGCTGGTGGGAATGTATGATGCAGCCAATTTGGAAAACAACAGTCTGGCAGTTCCTCAAACAGTTAAACATTGAGGGCCAGGTAATGATGACTCACGCCTGTAATCCCAGCACTTTGGGAGGCTGAGCTAGGAGTATTGCTTAAAGCCAGGAGTTTGAGACCAGCCTGGGCAATGAGTCAAGACCCTGCCCCTTAAAAATAAATAAATAAATAAATAAAAGTTAAAAATTGACTTACCATTTGACCCAGCAGTTTTGCTCATAGGTTTGTACCCATGAGAAATGAAATCATATGTATATAAATATTCATAGCAGCATTATTCATGATAGCCAAAAGATGAAAACAACCAAAATATCCATCAGCTTATGAATGGATAAGCAAAATGTGGTAAATCCTTACAAGGAAATAGTATTTGACCATAAAAGTAATGAAATACTGATTCATGCTACAATATGAAAGCCAGTTACAAAAGACTACATTCTGTACAAGTGCATTTATGTGAAATGTTCAGAATAGACAAGTCTATGGAGACAAAGTAGATTAGTGGCTGCATGTGGAGGGGGAGTATAGGGGTATTGGGGGTGATGGGTAAAGGGTATGGGATATAACCATTCTAAAATTGATTGTGGTGATAGATGCACAACTCTGAATGTACTAAGAATCATTGAATTGTACACATATGGGTGAATTATATTTCAGTAAAGCTGTTACCAAATTTTTTTAATCTTAGAGAATGTAAAAAATAAGGATATTTAAATCCTTAACACAGTACCTAGCAAATAGTATGTCCTTAGTAGCTATTATTTGATAAATACCATTTTGAATTTTGCTCAGTAACATAGATTGAACTAGCAGTAGTGTGTAAGATGGTTTGGTAATGGAAAATCCAGTTAGGACACTACTGTCATGGTTCAGACAAGAGATAATGTAGGTGTCAGCTAAGATTATATCAGTAGGTATAGAGAGCAAGAGGTAATTTTTAACTACAAGTAAAGTAAATAAGTAGTGACATTTTGCAGGTAGAACATGAAAGTAAAATCTATAGGATTTGTTTGCTGATTGTGATGGGTGAAGGGTGATGTATCTGTCAGCCAGAATATAATTAGAAACTACACAGTAACAGGTGGCACAAAAACATCCAATTTAGTAGAATGGTGGTGATAGTACATAAAAGTCCAAATGCCTAGCTTATTGTCAAATGCTGATTCTAAGATGGCTTCTGCCCTTAATAGGAGACTGACAAAAGCAAGGACAATATAATGGAGTTATATTTTCTAAAGTCAGCATATGAAATGAAAAAAATATTTTCAAAACTACCTTTGAAAATCCTTTAGGGTAACACATGGGTTCTCTCAGTAGATCTGTCAGAGCCAGTTTTTTCCAGTGTTGGAAATAAATCTATATTTGGCTGATCACCAGATGAAGTAGTAGGCTTGGGTTTTGGAGACCCTATTGTAGTCAATCAGACAATTATTTATCAAACACTCACTACTAGGCTCTAAAGATATCCCTGTTCTCAAGGAGCTTACATTCTAGTTGGGGACAAAAACAATAAACACAGAATTTCAGATGCTTTTAAGTGGTATAAGGAAAATTAAATAATGAGCATAGCTGGTAGTGGTGGTTGTGCTGGTGGCAGCTACTAATGTTCAGGAAGTACCTCTCTGAGGAGATGACATTTTTTGTTGGTTTGACACAGGGTCGGGCTCTGTCACCCAGGCTGGAGTGTAGTAGCGAGATCTTGGCTTACTATAGCCTCTGCCTCCTGGGTTCAAGTGATTCTCCCCTGTGAGCCTCCTACATAGATGGGATTACAAGTGCACACTACTATGCCTAATTTTTATATTTTTTGTAGAGATGGGGTCTCACCATGTTGCCCAGGCTGGTCTCCAACTCCTGGGTTTAAGTGATCTGACTGCCTTGGGACTCCCAAAGTGCTAGGATTACAGGCATGAGCCACTTCGTCCAGCCAGGAGACATTTGAGATGACACCATGGAGAACATTCCCAGTAGAAGCAATAGCAAGTGCAAAGGTCCTGAGAATCTCTGTTGCATTTGGTCACAAGCTTGGTATGTTTGGACCAAAGACCACTGTGTTCAGAAGTTAGTAATTAAGGAAAGTGAAGGCCAGGCATGGTGGCTCACGCCTGTAATCCCAGCACTTTGGGAGGCCGAGGCGGGTGGATCACAAGGTCAGGAGATTGAGACCATCCTGGCTAACACGGTGAAACCCCGTCTCTACTAAAAATACAAAAATTAGCCGGGCGTGGTGGCAGATGCCTGTAGTCCCAGCTACTCGGGAGGCTGAGGCAGGAGAATGGTGTTAACCTGGGAGGCGGAGCTTGCAGTAAACTGAGATTGTGCCACTGTACTCCTTCCAGCCTAGGCGACAGAGCAAGACTCTGTCTCAAAAAAAAAAAAAAAAAATTAGCCCAGCGTGGTGGTGGATGCCTGTAATCCACTTGGGAGGCTGAGGCAGGAGAATTGCTTGAACCTGGGAGGCAGAGGTTGCTATGAGGTGAGATCGTGCCATTGTACTCCAGCCTGGGCAACAGAATGAGACTCTGTCTCAAAAAACCAAAAACAAACAAAAAAAAAACCAGACTGACACAGTGGGATGTTCACATTAGAAGCATGATGCCTCTTATTTCACATGAACTCTGGGACATACAATGGCCTTCAGAGATGTTGACCCAGGCATGGTGGCTCATGCCTGTAATACACCCAGCACTTTGGGAGACTGAGGCAGGTGGATCGCTTGAGGCCAGGAGTTTGAGACCAGCCTGGCCAACATGGCGAAACCCCATCTTTACTAAAAATACAAAAAATTAGCTGGGCGTGGTGACATGCCTACCAGCTACACGGGAGGCTGAGGCATGAGAATTGCTTGAACCCAGGAGGCAGAGGTTGCGGTAAGCCTAGATCGCACCACAGCACTCCAGCCTGGGTGACAGAGCAAGACACTGTCTCCAAAAAATTAAAAAATTTAAAAAGGTCCAGTTGACTCCAAAAAAGATCAGGAAGAGTTTATTGGAGCAAAAGGGAGATGAGCAACCTTGGAAACAAGTCTAATTAGATGAATAATTGTTAAAAGCTGAGCAGTGCTTTCTTTTTTTTTTTTTCTGAGACGGAGTCTGGCTCTGTAGCCCAGGCTAGAGTGCAGTGGCCGGATCTCAGCTCACTGCAAGCTCCGCCTCCCGGGTTCACGCCATTCTCCGGCCTCAGCCTCCCGAGTAGCTGGGACTACAGGTGCCCGCCACCTCACCCGGCTAGTTTTTTGTATTTCTTAGTAGACACGGGGTATCACCGTGTTAGCCAGGATGGTCTCGATCTCCTGACCTCGTGATCCACCCGTCTCGGCCTCCCAAAGTGCTGGGATTACAGGCTTGAGCCACCGCGCCCGGCCGAGCAGTGCTTTCTAAGCAGAGGTTGCAGGAGGGAAGGGTCTCCGATCCTGGAACGCCTTTTATGCCAGGAAGAAAGGATGAATTGAAAGGATGAAATGGCAAATGTCATGGTAGACTATTGGACTATTCCTGCAGCTCAGGAAAGTGGACTAGAAATAACAGGTTTGGCAAATACCCTGTTATTGTGGTAATTAAGGCAGAGGGAGGGTTTGGAATGAGCTCACGAAGGGAACTCTGTAGAATGAACAGAGTAGGCTTCTCAGGCAATGCTTAAATCCTGGAGGTCTCTGGGGTAGGTAGGACAGAAAGTCCTGTTATTTTCCAGGTAGACAGACTTGGGCGCCAGGGAATTAATGCTGGTCACCCAGAGAGTTGTGCAGTTTTGTCTACCATTGTTAAATCAGGCAGTGACCTTCCTCAAATACTTTTCACTCCACACACTTATTTGGAAGCCATGTATATTTTGCTTGCTCTTCCCATTTAAAATCGTAGTCCACTCTATTCCACCCCCATGAGGAAGCTTTTGGGTAGAAAAGTGTATAGAGGAATAAGTTGATGTGCATCAGATGTGCAAACTTTAGTGTGCATCAAAACCACCTGGAGGACTTGTTAAAACAGATTGCTGGGCACCATCCCGGGAGTTTGATTCAGTAGATCTAAGGTGGAGTTCAATAATCTGCATTACTAACACGTTTCCAGTATTATGATGATGCTGTTCCAGGGACCACACCCAGAAACTACCTTTTACCACTCTAAAAGGTAGCTGATTGGTTTTTGCTCTGTAATATAAATTCCTTAACGAGTTTAAAATATTGATCTGAGCCCTTGTAATTGCCTCGAATGTTTAATGCTAATGTGTGTTTAATACTCAAGCCCACGAGGGGAGCCTACAACCACCTAACAACTCCCTTCGGGAGTGATTTTGATTAGTTCATCTACAGTTCCAACTAAGATTTCCCACAAATATTACTTTCACAGGAGGCTAACAAAAAACGCTGTGTTTGTCCCCAGAAAATACCTGGAGAACGGCATTTCAAAGGCGGAGAGGCTGCACCAGCCTCCCTGTCTCAGCCCTTCTCTACTGCCCACCACTGAAGGGGCCCCGGATACCCCCAGGACTGCTGCAACTTCCTAGGTGACTTGAGGCAGCCTTAAAAGGGATTGGCTCAGGGTCCTTGCGACAGATAAATGTGATTAAAAATCCACTGGGCCACACGAAGGGAGAGTCTTTCTCTCAGGTGGAGCCTAGGGGCGGGACTCAGGGACAGCCCGCTCCCCGCACCGCCCCCTCCGGCTTCGGGGGCGTTCCCGGCTGCAGCAGCGATCCTAACGGGCTCGCGAGACGCCCCGCCTTCCCTGGGCCCGCCCCCGGCTCCATCTTGAGGGCGACCGCGTTGGGCTGTGACGCTGCTGCCGGGGTCAGGTGAGGAGCGGCGCCCCCTCCCCTTCCCACCTTGTCCGCCTCGGTGGTCTTGCCCTCGGCCTGCTCTGGGCGCCGCTGTCCCGGAGCTGGTGGGGCGCGTCTGAAGGGCCGTGTGGGCCTCCCGGGTGGCGGCGACCCGGTGTGCGCCTCTCGGAGCCGGGCTGCCGGCCAGGGTGTGTTGGGGTGGCGTGGGTGAGGCGGCCGGCGCGGCTTACGGGAAGCCCTTCGGTCCGTTTGGAAATCCCAGGGACCAGTGGCGCCCCGCCCTCGGTCAGGTGGAGGGGCTGAGGCCGGAGCGTGGCCCAGCCGCCTTGCGTTGCCCGTGAGTAGGGAAACGCACGGGCAGTGCTGAAAGCCATCTGGCTGGTGGTGGCTGTACTTTCCGGTGACACAGCGAATTTAGGGAAACTTGGGAAATTTTTACTGTGCTTAGTGAAGCGTAGGACAGAATGCGCCAGGCCAAGGTTGTACACTGGTTCTCGTTTACAGTTCTTGGAAGCTCTTCTAGGATAGCAGTCCATATTTAATTCCTGTTCCCCGACCAGCAGCAAATGTGTGTTGAAATTAGCTCGTCCTGGCCGGGCGCGGTGGCTCAAGCCTGTAATCCCAGCACTTTGGGAGGCCGAGACGGGCAGATCACGAGGTCAGGAAATCAAGACCATCCGGGCTAACACGGTGAAACCCCGTCTCTACTAAAAATACAAAAAATTAGCCAGGCGAGGTGGCGGGCGCCTGTAGTCCCAGCTACTCGGGAGGCTGAGGCAGGAGAATGGCGTAAACCCGGGAGGCGGAGCTTGCAGTGAGCTGAGATCCGGCCACTGTACTCCAGCCTGGGTGACAGAGCGAGACTCCGTCTCAAAAACAAAAAAAAAAGAGCTCGTCCTGTGCAAAAACTGTCCAAGGAAACCAAGGTGCAGAGGTAGATGGCTGATGTCCACCCTAAAGTGACAGACATGACGCTGTTATCTTCCGGCTGCCGTAAATGCCATAATTTTTGCCAGCTGATAGCCAGCTAATCTGCTAAATGTGTCCGAATTAGATGATGTGAGTGTAATAAGTTACCTTCCAGGCAAGGAAAGAGTTTCAAGCCCTAAATAGGTAGAAGAGATAATTTTGGACACTGCAAACTTTCAGTCCTCACTGATGGGTGACTACCTACCTGTCCGTGCAGAGGACTAGCCATGCCTCCACGTTCTTTCTCCAAATCGCTGACTGATTTAAATGATCCTACCAGACCTAGAGGCCGGTTTTGCAAAATTGTATTCGCTGTTGCGCGTTATCTTCAGTCACCCTTCCTGTTTCGTGTATTTTTTTCCCCCATAAATTTGCAACAGCTGCCTCTTGGTTTCCTGGGCTTCATGCCATCTGTGAGAAACGGTGAGACCCAGCCCTCTTACTGACTGACTCACTGGGTGGAGATGGTTTGGAAAACCAGAAATGATTTTCTAGCCTTTTAAAAGTGGTTGCTAACAGCAGAGAATGTTTTAAAAAAAAAAAAAAAAGGCCGAGTGCGATGGCTCATTCCTGTAATCCCAGCACTTTGGGAATCCGAGGCGGGAGGATCACGAGGTCAGGAGGAGTTCGAGACCAGCTTGACCAACACGGTGAAACCCTGTCTCTACTTAAAAATACAAAAATTAGCTGGGCGTGGTGGTGCGCGCCTGTAATGGCAGCCACTCTGGAGGCTGAGGCAGGAGAGTCACTTGAACCCCGGAGGCGGAGGTTGCAATGAGCTGAGATCGCCACTGCACTGCAGCCTGATCGGCAGAGAGACTGTCCCCCCCCAAAAAAAAAACAAAAAACAAGGCCGGGCGCAGTGGCTCACGCCTGTAATTCCAGCACTTTGGGAGGCCGAGGCGGGTGGATCACGAGGTCAGGATATCAAGACCACCCCGGTTAACAGGGGGAAATCCCGTCTCTACTAAAAATACAAAAAATTTGCCGGGCGTGGTGGTAGGCGCCTGTAGTCCCAGCTACTCAGGAGGCTGAGGGAGGAGAATGGCATGAACCCGGGAGGCGGAAGTTGCAGTAAGCCGTGATTGTGCCACTGCATACCAACCTGGGCGACAGAGTGAGACTCCCTCTCAAAAAAACAAAAAACAAAAACTCTATTCATTTGGGCAAAGTTGAGAACTTTTTTGAGTCACTCTGGGCGTTATTTAGCTTTTTACAAAAACGTTTAAAATCTGCCTCTTGAATAAATGATATATGAACAATTCTAAGGGCTAAAGTACATTGAAAAGTCAGTCTTTGCCAGTGCAGTGACTGACGCCTGTAATCTCAGCACTTTGGGAGGCCGAGGCGGGCAGATCAGGAGATCAGGAGATCGAGACCATCCTGGCTAACACGGTGCTAGCCCGTCTCTACTAAAAATACAAAAATTAGCCGGGCTTGGTGGCACGCGCCTGTAGTCCCAGCTACTCAGGAGGCTGAGGCAGAAGAATCTCTTGAACCCAGGAGGTGGAGGTTGCAGTGAACTGAGATCGCACCACTGCACTCCAGCCTGGCAACAGAGGGAGACTCAAAAAAAAAAAAAAAAAAAAAAAAAGTGAAAGAGAAAAGTAAATAGTCTTCTCCATTGTGTCCCAGTTCTTCATGCAGGAGGCAGTCACTGTTTTCTACTTCCTTGAGTGTCCTTTCAGGGATATTCTATAGGTCCAAATCAGTACATTTTTTACACATATGGCTGCACACTATGCAGTTTTTCCCTTTGCCTTTTTTTTTTTTCATTGATATGTGTTACAGATGGTTTCATATATGGGTAAAAAAAACAAAAAAGCTGCCTCATTTTTAATAACCACATAACACCTCCTTGTATGGCTATCCATAATCTGTTTCACCTGTCCCTCCTTTTTAAAAATTTCAGCAGTGGCCCGGCACAGTGACTCACGCCTGTAATTCCAGCATTTTGGGAAGCCGAGGTGGGTGGATCACCTGAGGTCAGGAGTTCGAGACCAACCTGGCCAACAGGGTGAAACCGTCTCTCTACTAAAAATACAAAATTTAGCCGGGTGTGGTGGCACGTGCTTGTAATCCCAGCTACTTGGGAAGCCGAGACAGGAGAATCGCTTGAACCTGGGAGGTGGAGGTTGCATTGAATGGAGATCACACCACTGCACTCCAGCCTGGATGATAGAGCAAGACTCCATCTCCAAAAAAAATAAAAGATAAAATTTCAGCAGCTTTTGGAGTACAAGTGGTGTTTTGTTACATGGATGAATTATATGGTGGTGAATTCTGAGATTTTAGTCACCCAAGTAATGTACATTGTACCTAATGTGTAGTTTTTATTCCTAGCCCCCTTTCACCCACCCCTTTCTGAGTCTCTAAAGTCCATTATAACACTTCATACCTATGCCTTTGCATACTCATAGCTTAACTTCCACCTATAATGTGAGAACATACGGCTTTTGGTTTTCCACCCCTGTGTTACTTCACCTAGAAAAATTGCCTCCAGCTTAATCCAAGCTGCTGCAAAAGACATTATTTTGTTCCTTTTAATGGCTGAGTAGTATTCCATGGTTTATGTATACCACATTTTCTTTATCCACTCAGTTGATGGGCACTTAGGTTGATTCCACATCTTTGCAGTTGTGAATTGTGCCGCTATAAATATACATGTGCAAAAGTCTTTTTCATATAATGACTTCCTTTCCTTTGGGTAGATACCCAGCAATGGAATTTCTGGGTGAAAAGGTAGATCTATTTTTAGCTCTTTAAGGAGTCTCCATACTGTTTTCTGTAGAGGCTGTATAGCAGTGTAATAAGTGGTCCCTTTTCCCCACATCCACACCAACATCTATTGTGTTTTGACTTTTTTTTTTTTTTTGAGACTGAGTCTTGCTCTTATTGCCCAGGCTGGAGTGCAGTGGTGCCATCTCGGCTCACCCCAACCTTTGCCTCCCGGATTCAAGCAATTCTTCTAACTCATCCTCCTGAGTAGCTGGGATTACAGGCATGTGCCACCATGCCCAGCTAATTTTGTATTTTTAGTAGAGACAGGTTTCTCCATGCCGTTCAGGCTAGTCTTAAACTCCTGACCTCTTCAGGTGATCTGCCCGCCTCGGCCTCATTTTGGCTTTTTAGTAATGACCATTCCTGTAGAAGCAAGGTGGTATCTCATTGTGGTTAATTTGCATTTCCCTGATGATTAATGATGTTGAACATTTATTTCATGTTTGTTGGCCGTTTGTATATCTTCTTTTGAGAAATGTCTATTCATGTCCTTTGCTCAGTTTTTAATGCAATTGTTTTTTTTCTTTTGATTTCAGTTCCTTGTAGATTCTGGATACTAGTCCTTTGTTGGATGCATAATTTACAAATATTTTCTCCCATTCTGTTGGTGGTCTGTTTACTCTGTTTATTTCTTTTGCTGTGCAGAAGCTTTTTAGTTTAATTAGGTCCCATCTATTTATTTTTGTTTTTGCTGCATTTGCTTTTGGGGTCTTAGTCATGAATTCTTTGCCTAGGCCATTGTTTAGAAGACTGTTTCCAATGTTCTAGAATTTTTATAGTTTCAGGTCTTATATTTAAATCTTTTATCAACTTGAGTTGATTTTTGTATAGGGTGATAGATAGGGATCCAGTTTCATCTTCATGTGGCTTGCCAGTTTTCCCAGCATCATTTATTAAATAGGGTGTCCATTCCCCAACTTTTGTTTTTGTGTGCTTTGTCAAAGAGCAGTTGGCTGTATGTATTTGGCTTTATTTCTGGGTTCTCTATTTTGTTCCATTGGTCTATGTGCCTACTTTTATGCCAGTACCATGCTGTTCTGGTAGCTATAGGCTTGTAGTGTATTTGAAGTCTGGTAATGTGAGGTCTCCAAATTTGTCTTTTTGCTTGGGATTGCTTTGGCTATTCAGGCTCGTTTTCGTTCCATATAAATGCTAGGATTGTTTTTTCTACTTCTGTGAAAAATGATCTTGGTATTTTGATGGGAATTGCATTGAATCTGTAGATTGCTTTGGGCAGTATAGTCATTTTCACAATATTGATTCTTCCAATCCGTGAGCACGGGATGAGTTTCCATTTGTTTGTGTCATCTATGATTTCTTTCAGCAGTATTTTGTAGTTCTCCTTGTAGAGATCTGTCATCTCCTTGGTTAAGCATATTCCTAGGTATTCTATTTATATTTTATTTTTGCAGCTGTTGTAAAAGGGATTGAGTTCTTGATTTGATTCTCAGCTTGGACGTTTTTGGTATCTAGCAGTGTTACTGATTTGTGTACATTGATTTTGTAACCTGAGACTTTACTGATTTCATTTATCAAATCTAAGAGTCTGTTGGAGTCTTTAGGATTTCCTTGGTATATAGTCATAACATCTGCAAACAGTGATAGTTTGATTTCCTCTTTTCCAATTTGGATGCACTTTATTGCTTTCTCTTGCTTTCCCTCTAATAGGAGTGGTGAAAGTGGACGTCCTTGTCTTGTTCCTGTTCTTAGGGGGAATGCTTTCAACTTTTCCCCATTCAGTATGATGTTGGCTTTGTCATTGTATATGGCTTTTATTATTTTGAGTTAGGTCCTTTCTGTACCTCGTTTGTTGAGAGTTTTTTTATTGTAAAGGGGTGCTGGATTTTGTTGAATGCTTTTTCTGCATCTATTGAGATGATCATATGGTTTTTGTTTTTAATTCTGTTTATGTGATACATCGCATTTATTGACTTGTATATGTTAAATCATTCCTGCATCCCTGGGATGACACCTGTCCCTTGTTGATGGACGTTCAGGTGGTTTTTAACCTTTTCCTATTACAAAAATACTGCAATGAATAGCCTTGTACGTATATAATTTTGTCCTTGTGCAAGTATTTCTATAAGGTACATTCCTGGAAATGGAATTGCATTCTAGTCTTTTATATAATTGTTTTTCAAAATGTACCAAAATTCACTTTCTTAAAATTGCTTTAATTTTTATTATATACAGATAATCTTTGCCTTATTTTCATTTTTGTTGACATAATTCCTTCAGGCTCTCAAAGGTAAGATTTAGGATAGTAGCTAAAGAATTTAGATATAGGTTTTGTCACTGGAACAATTTCTTGAGACTTAGAAATTTAAATTGCTTATGAAGTCTTTGGTACTATAACTGCTTATTGCCTTTCAGATTACTATTAATTTATCTCATAAATTAATTTCAGATTTTTTTTCCTTTATTTTGACCCTGACCCTTTTGTCCTTTGTCTATCTACTTTTCTTTTCTTTTTCTTTTTCCTTGTTTTGTCTTGTCCTTTCCTTTCCCTTACCTTTCCCCTTCCCCCTTCCCTCCCCTCCCAGAGTTTTGGGATTATAGGTGTGAGCCACTGTGCCCAGCCTATCTGACCATTCTTTTTTTTTTTTTTGAGACAGAGTCTCGCTCTGGGGCCCGGGCTGGAGTGCAGTGGCCGGATCTCAGCTCACTGCAAGCTCCACCTCCCGGGTTTACGCCATTCTCCTGCCTCAGCCTCCCAAGTAACTGGGACTACAGGCGCCCGCCATCTCGCCCGGCTAGTTTTTTGCATTTTTTAGTAGAGATGGGGTTTCACCGTGTTCGCCAGGATGGTCTCGATCTCCTGACCTCGTGATCCACCCGTCTCGGCCTCCCAAAGTGCTGGGATTACAGGCTTGAGCCACTGCGCCCAGCCTATCTGACCATTCTTTAGAGCTTTTGCCTCTCCTTTACTCTTTATACAAACCAGGCTTAGAAAAGAAAAAAGCAAAAAACAATTAGCCTGTCCCTGTTTTTATATCCAGCCCTTTGGGATCCCAAAAGACAATTTAGAATTGACTGGGTCAGTTTTTGTATCATTTTATGTTTCTTATTGACTTACAGCCTTGATTCAATCTATGTCCATTTATTCTCAATTCAGCACATTTTTAGCTTCTATCCTGTGTTCCTGTCATAAGAGACACTATATTATCTCATTTTCCTATACTGTGTACTCAAAAGGCTGAATACTTATTCTCAATCTTTCTATCAGCACCTAGGACAGTGCTTATTACACAGTGGACGTTCATAAACGTTGACTTGAGTTGGGTTTATTTGGCATCTTGGTATAAAAGAAATATGAATCATTTATAGCTATATTGATGAGAAGTGCCAAAACATATATTTACAAATTGAGAAAATTAGGTGTAGATCCAGAAATCCCGAAGTATTCTGGTATCAGAGTGTGAATCACAGACCTGCAGAAGCCATATCACCTGAAAGCTTTAGAAATGCAGAATCTCAGGCCCCATCCTGGAGCTACGGAATTAAAGTCTCTATTTTAACAAGATCCCTAGGGATTCATATATACATTAAAGTTTGAGGCCAGGCGCGGTAGCTCACGCCTGTAATCCCAGCACTTTGGGAGGCTGACGCAGGCAGATCACTTGTGGTCAGGAGTTTGTGACCAGCCTGGCCAACATAGTGAAACCCTGTCTCCACTAAAAATACAAAAATTAAGCAGGTGTGGTGGTGTGCACCTGTAGTCTCAGCTACTTGGGATGCTGAAGGAGGAGAATCGCTTGAACCCAGGAGGCGAGGCTGCAGTGATCCGAGATTGTGCCACTGCATTCCAGCCTGGGCAATAGAACAAAACTGTCTCAAAAAGAAAACATTGGGAAACACTATTTTAGTCAACCTCGTTGTTCAAAGAAGGAAGAGAGAAGACTTGAGCTAGATAGGAAGGGTGAGTAAGCCCAGGGTTGAGGGCCAAGTCCGTTAATGATAAGAATGGCTTAAGCAAAGGAATGCTGGGAATAGTTCAAGTGTTAGAGATTTTGCATTGACACGGGTTAGGTGTTGGTAAGAAATGAATTAAATAGATAAATAGAGGCTGGATGCGGTGGCTCATGCCTGTAATCCTAGCACTTTGGGAGGCTGAGGCGGGTGGATCTCTTGAACCCAGGAGTTCAAGATCAGCCTGGGCAGCATGGTGAAACCCTGTCTTTACTAAAAATACAAAAAATTAGCCAGGTATGGTGATGTGCACCTGTAGTCTCAGCTCTTTGGGAGACTGAGATAAGAGGATCATCTGAGTCCAGGAAATCAAGGCTGCAGTGAGCTGATGTCACGCTACTATACTCCAGCCTGGGCAATAGAGCAAGAAACCATCTCAAAAAATATATATATAATAGGCTGGGCGCGGTGGCTCAAGCCTGTAATCCCAGCACTTTGGGAGGCCGAGACGGGCGGATCACAAGGTCACGAGATCGAGACCATCCTGGCTAACCCGGTGAAACCCCGTCTCTACTAAAAAATACAAAAAACTAGCCGGGCGAGGTGGCGGGCGCCTGTAGTCCCAGCTACTCGGGAGGCTGAGGCAGGAGAATGGCGTGAACCCGAAAGGCGGAGCTTGCAGTGAGCTGAGATCCGGCCACTGCACTCCAGCCTGGGTGACAGAGTGAGACTCCGTCTCAAAAAAAAAAAAAAAAAAATATATATATATATATATATATATAAAATAATTGGAGCCAGTACTAAGGAGACCTGAATATCAGGCCAATTAATTTTCATCTGATACTCTAGCAGTAGTCATTGATGATTTTTGAGCTGAAGAGCAGTTTGCTGAAAGAGTAGCATTTTAGGAAAGTTTAGTGACAGTGTCTGAGAAAATTGGGAGGGTGAGAGAGTATAAGCAAGAATATAAACAGAGAAGGAGTTTTAGTAAGATAGGCATCAAGTGATGAAACTTGGTCTAAGTATGTGACCATGAGAACAGAAATTACAAGAGAGGCATTTCAAAGGATGGATAGAAAAATGCTGGGTTTTGGCCAGGCATGGTGGCTTATGCCTGTGATCCCAGCTGTTTGGGAGGCCGAGGTGGGCAGATCACCTGAGGTCAGGAGTTCGAGACCAGCCTGGCCAACATGGAGAAACCCCCTCTCTACTGAAATACAATAAGCCAGCGTGGTGGTGGGTGCCTGTAATCCCAGTTACTCAGGAGGCTGAGGCAGGAGAATCGCTTGAACCCAGAAGGTGGAGGTTGCAGTGAGCTGAGATCACACCACTGCACTCCAGCCGGGGCAACTAGAGCGAAACTCTGTCTAAAAAAAAAAAAAAAAAAAAAAAAGAAGATAAAAATACTGGGTTTCTTACTATACTGCAGTATTAGGTAATTTAAGTAGTGGTGCTATTGACAGATAAAGGATGTTAAGAGTGGTGTGGTGGAGAATGATGAGTATTTTATTCTACACATACGGAAGTCCTCCTAACTGACTTCTGTCTTAATCTGCTCCTTAGTCTATTTTGGTGATCCTCCACCTCACAGTTACATCCCACCTTTTGCCTTGCAAATAACATTGTTCTACTTTCTTGCCTATCTGTGTCTAGCACCTTTAAAAACCTAGTTTAAACCTTTCATCATTCACTCTCCACTTGTAGCAATGTTTTCTTGTAGATGCCAAAAAAGTGATTACTGACTTTATATAGATATATTTGCCAGGTATATTATATCTGATCACTAATAGTATTTTAGATTTTTTTGTTGTTGTTGAAACAGAGTTTTGCCCTATCGTCCAGGCTAGAGTGCAGTGGCGTGATCTCGGCTCAAGCAATTCTCCTGCCTCAGCCTCCTGAATAGCTGGGATTACAGGCACATGCCACCATGCCTGGCTAATTTTTGTATTTTTAGTAGAGACAGCGTTTTACCATGTTGGCCAGGCTGATCTCGAACTCCCGACCTCAGGTGATCCACCTGCCTCAGCCTCCCAAAGTGCTGGGATTACGGGCGTGAGCCACCGCACCCAGCCTTTTCTTTTTTCTTTTTTCTTTTTTTTTTTGAGACAGAAGTTTGCTCTGTGGCCCAGGCTGGAGTGCAATGGTGCAATCTTGGCTCACTGCAACCTCCGCCTCCCGGGTTCAAGTGATTCTCCTGCCTCAGCCTTCCAAGTAGCTGGGACTACAGGTGCGTGCCACCACACCCGGCTAATTTTTTGTATTTTTTGTAGAGACGGGGTTTCATTGTGTTAGCCTGGATGGCCTCAGTCTCCTGACCTTGTGATCCTCCTCAGCCTCCCAGAGTGTTGGGATTACAGGCATGAGCCACCGTGCCCAGCCCCAATTTTTGTATTTTTAATAGAGACAGGGTGTCACCATGTTGGTCAGGCTGGTCTCTGACCTCAAGTGATCCACCGGCATTGGCCTCCCAAGGTGCTGAGATTACAGACATGAGCTACTGCGCCTGACCGTATTTTAGATTTGATCAGGCTAAGAGGGTATTCTTTTGAATGTTTGTTTTTTCTCTGTTTATTTGCATTTGCTTTAGGTTAATAGTGTTTTCTTCAAATGCAGAAGATACATGTATATATATAGGGATATTTGTTTTTAACCACACTAGCTCCATTTATTTTACATGAGCCGTCTTTTCAAAAATGGACAGGAGAGTGTAATGAATCCCATGTACTCATCACCCAGCGTGAACAGTTATCAACTCCTGATTGCTTATTATGTCTAAATTCCTGCACTATATTATATATAATATTCCTGCATATTATTTTGACACAATCCCTGACATATCATTTTGTCTGTAAATATTTAGTGTATATCTCTAAAAGATCAGAATACTTGATGAAAATCATAATACCATTATCACACCTAAAAAAATAGTAATGTCTTAACATCACTTGATGTGCAGGTTATTGTTTACTTTTCCAAATGGAAATGAGTACCTTTTGAAGAACGTAACTTTCAAACTTTCTGGTACAGACTGCAGTTTTTAAAAGATATTTCCAGTGTTATGTTTGCTGATCAGAAGACTATCAACTTTTGATCACCATTATTATCACAGAATAGATAATATATGAATGCCTCCTTAATCTCAGACTAACCACACTCTACCACCCTACTTTCTTTTTCCATCAGAAAGCATTTTAATTTTAAAATTAGTCTAAGTCTAATAAAATTGAGAAGGTAAATATACTGAAAGTGTTATAATGAATGAATAAAAGCCAAACTTTGTGCTAATTATTTTTTAATATTCTTGTGTTATATATCACAGTTCTCTGTGATCATAGCAGTTAACATTTATTGAGGACTTAATTTATTCCAAGCACTGCTAAATGCTTTGCCTATATTCTTTTACTTAATTCTTACAACAACATCCTTAAGTAGGTATGTTCACATCCCATTTTATAGGTGAAGAAATAAGGCCTAAAAAGGCTAAGTAACTTCCTTTGAGAAGCTAAGTAACTTGCCCATATTCACACAGCTAGAAATCCAGGATGTTAGATGGAAAATTCTGTTGGCAGTGCTGGTGAAAATGCAAATTGGTACAACCCCTGTGGAGGGGAATTGGGCAGTATCACATTCACCTTTACCGCTTGTCTCAGCAATGCCATTTCTAGGAATTTTCCCCAAAGATAATATTGGCAAAATATACAGAGAGGTACCTGTACACGGCTGTTCGTTGCAAGACTAATAGTTAAAAGAGTAGAAATAACTCAGATGTCTGCCATTAAATAAGCCATGATGTAGCCACACACTGAAGTACTATGTAGTTGTGTTTTTTGTTTGTTTTTTTTAAGGTACATGGTGTCACTCTGTTGCCCAGGCTGGAGTGCAGTGGTGCGATCCTAGCTCACTACAGCCTTGAAGTCTTGGGCTCAAGTGATCTTCCTGCCCAGGCTTCTGAATAACTGGCACTACAGGTGCACACCACCATGCCTGGCTAATTATTTTACTTTTTGTAGAGATGAGGTCTCTCTTTGTTGCCCAGGCTGATCTCAAACTCCTGGCCACAAGAGATTCTACTGCCTCAGCCTTCCAAAGTGCTGGGATTTACAGGCATGAGCCACTGTGCCTGGCCTATGTTGTTGTTTTTAAAAAGGATTGAAGACTATGGATGATAGCCATAATAAGAGAAAAAAGCCAGTAAAGAAACAGAGTATGGGCCAAGAGCAGTGGCTCATGCCTGTAATCCTAGCACTTTGGGAGGCTGAGGCAGGTGGATCACCAGGTTAGTAGTTCAAGACCAGCCTGGCCAAGATGGTGAAACCCCATCTCTACTAAAAATACAAAAAGTAGCTGGGCGCGGTGGCAGTCACCTGTAATCCCAGCTACTTGGGAGGCTGAGGCAGGAGAATCGCTTGAACCCAAGGGATGGAGGTTGCAATGAGTTGAGATCATGCCACTGTACTCCAGCCTGGGCGACAGAGTGAGTCTCAAAAAAAAAAAAAAAAAAAAAAAAAAACAGCATGTTTTATGTAAGAATGGAATGGGGATACAAATATAGACATATCAGCTTATGTACTTAAAGATAGGTAGATAAACTGTAAAAGTAATCATATGTAGGAGATAGTAAGGGACAGGGTTAGAAGTTAACAGGTTTCTGAACATATCTTGTTTTGTAGATTTGACTTTAGAATCCAGAAAATGTTTTATATAATTATAAAACTAAATCAAAAAATTTTAAAACCTTAAAAGTCAAAAGCAAAATGAAACAAATGGATCTAATATGTGTCAAATTGATAGCATAACTACACAGGAATAATTTTCAAAGTGTCATTAAAACAGTAATTTTGGGCTGGGCTCTGTGGTTTATGCCTGTAATCCCAGCACTTTGAGAGGATGAGGCAGGCAGATCACTTGAGTTCAAGACCAGCCTGGGCAATATGGTGAAACCCCATCTCTACAAAAAAATACAAAAATTCACCAGTCATGGTGGTACGCACCTGTGGTCCCAGCTACAGCAGGGGGTGTTGAGGTGGGAGGATCACTTGAGCCCAGGAGGTCGAGGCTGCAGCGAGCTGTAATTGCACCGCTATACCCCAGCCTGGGTGACAGAGCAACACCTTGTCTCAAAAATAAAAAGTTTAAAAAAAGAAAGCTAGAGTTTAATCCACGTATATGTGACTCCAGAATGTTAACTCCTAACCATTGTACCATTGTTTCCCATAATGTGGTTATATCACCATATGAGGGGATTTCTGTGGCACCTAGAAAGGACTTTTTATTGTAATAGCTAAGTATTTATTTTAATATTACCTTCTGTTTGTAGTAAGAAAACTACTGAAGTTTTCCATTTAGAAGTTTTCCATTTAAAAATATGGTGATATTTAAAAGTGTGCTGATAATAAGCATACTTTAAAAATAAACGGAAGTAAAAAATTGGCTTAAAGAAAAATAGATTGGCTGGGTGTGGTTCTGGAGGCTGGGAAGTCCAAGATCGAGGTGCTGCATCTGGTGAGGACTGCTTTCTGCTTCCAAAGTGAAGCCTTGGCCGGGTGAGGTGGTTCATGCCTGTAATCCCAGCACTTTGGGAGTCCGAGGTGGGCGGATCACCTGAGGTTAGGCATTCAAGACCAGCCTGGCCAACATGGTGAAACCCGTCTCTACTAAAAATACAGAAAAATAGCCGAGCATGGTGGCAGACGCCTGTAATCCCAGCTGCTCGGGAGGGTGAGGCAGGAGAATCACTTGGACCCCAGAGGCAGAGGTTGCAGTGAGCTGAGATCACGCCACTACACTCCAGCCTGGGCAACAGGGCAAGACTCCATCTCCAAAAAAAAAAGGAGAAAAGAAGAATGGTTCATAAATAATAGTAGTGGTAGAATTGAGATGTGACAAAAATTGTATGTCATGACAAAGTTGGAAACTTTACTAGGCTGTACTGATTCCATTGGTGTGAATGATGAAATAAGCATTTAATAAGCTTTACTTATATCCCTAATATCCACACTTTAATTTTATGCCAGACTCTTTTGAAAAGAGAAATATTTTGCATAAAACCCTGTGTGTGTGTGTGGGGTGTGTGTGTGTATATATCTATATGTTTTCAAAGGCCTTAACCATTATAAGAAATTACAGGCCGGGCACAGTGGCTCACACCTGTAATCCAAGCACTTTGGGAGGCCGAGGCAGGTGGATCACCAGGTCAAGGGATTGAGACCATCCTGGCCAACATGGTGAAACGCCATCTGTACTAAAAATACAAAAATTAGCTGGACATGGTGGTGTGCACCTGTAGTCCCAGCTACTTGGGAGGCTGAGGTAGTAGAATCGCTTGAACCTGGGAGGCAGAGGTTGCAGTGAGCCGAGATCATGCCACTGCACTCCAGCCTGGTGACAGAGCAAGACACCGTCTCAAAAAAAAAAAACAAACAAAAAAAAACTTACAGAGGACCTTTTTTATTGTTCTTACAGAATGTCATACCCAGGCTATCCCCCAACAGGCTACCCACCTTTCCCTGGATATCCTGTAAGTATTGCCACTTAACACCTCACATCCTTAAAACAGGTGGTGTTTGGGACTGGCCATGTCAGATCTTACCGATATGCTAGAGCAGGGGTGGTAAATTCAGATGCTCACAGGTACTAAGTAGAACAAGTGAGTGAAGGCGGTTGTGTGGGGAACTAGAGAGGTCTTGCTTTGTCTATTGAAAGCTGGCAGGTGCTTAGCACCAGCCCTGTGTAGCCATGGTGGGAGGCACACTTATCTTTGCTAGATACTCCAGCCTTTCAAGTAAAGCCAGAAACTTGGGTTCTATATGAAATTGTCCAAAGTTTCAAAATTTAGGAGTTAGTTTTTAAAAATGTTAACTGCTGTATGAGCCAATAAAACACAGATGTAAGCAAAATCCATCCCATGAATCACTGGTTCTTTTTTTTTTTTTTTTTTTTAATACCCTTGAGTCATAGTATCACTGCGTCTTAACCTTTGTGTTAGAATGTTTAAAATAATTAATGGCTTGGCTTGACCCAGAGATAAATTGCAGTGGATTTATAGTTCTTAGACTTGGAGTACGTTTTATAAATGTGCTACTAAGTTCCACCTTGTTGATAGCTATACTATTCTGAGGACTAAGAGCTGAGCCATAAGTAAGAATTGTGCATTTCAGGTTTTTTTTGTTTCGTTTTATTTTTTGTCTTTGAGACAGAGTCTCGCTCTGCGCCCAAGCTGGAGTGCAGTGGTGTGATCTCAGCTCACTGCAACTTATGCCTACTGGGTTCAAGTGATTCTCCTGCCTCAGCCTCCCGAGTAGCTGGGATTACAGGTGCCACCACCATGGCCAGCTGATTTTTGTATTTTTAGTAGAGAAGGGGTTTCACCATGTTGGCCAGACTGGTCTCAAACTCCTGACCTCAAATGATCTGCCCACCTTGGCCTCCCAAAGTGCTGGGATTATAGGCGTGAGCCATTACGCCCGGCCACATTTCAGTTTTTTGTTTTTCTTTTTTTTGAGACGGAGTCTTGCTCTGTCACCAGGCTGGAGTGCAGTGGTGCGATCTCAACGCACTGCAACCTCTGCCTCCCGGGATTCAAGCGATTCTCCTGCCTCAGCCTCCCGAGTAGCTGGGATTACAGGTACATGCCACCACGCCCAGCTAGTTTTTGTATTTTTAGTAGAGATGGGGTTTCACCATGTTGGCCAGGATGGCCTCGATTTCCTGACCTCATGATCCACCCACCTCGGCCTTCCAAAGTGCTGGGATTACAGGCATGAGCCACTTAGCCCTGTCCACATTTCAGTTTTATACTCATAACTGTGGGGCTGCTATCTAACCCTGGGAGAATAGCAAGAGGGGTCTATACAAATTTGTGATATGTTTATCCTTATGCAAAGTGATTATATAGCTCTTGTGAATTTATCACAGGAGAGATGAGAATTATGGATATGTTCCCAAGTCCCTATGTATCAAACAGGACTTTAGTAACTATTTCAGTCAGCATAGGCTAATTGCTAAAACAGACAACTCCCGAATCTCAGTGACTTAACACAATGAAAAAAAAATGTATTTCTTTCTTCAGTCTCCTGGAAGTCAGTAGTGGATAGGGGGTGGGTGGGACGAGGCTTTGTTTCATGCAGTGTTTTGGGTTTCCAGGCTCCTTCCTTATTCTGATCCTACCATCCTCTAGCACTTTGAAGTCCTCTGCTGATGGGTGGCAGATGAAGGAAGAGAGAGAACATGGAGGATTTGCCAGAGGTTTTTAGGGGACAGATTTAGAAAGTGGTATATGTCACTTCTGTCTATGTTCATTCACTGATATTCATTCATGTGGTCCGACCTAACTGCAAGGGGGTCTGGGAAATGTAGTCTGTATAGCTTTGTGGCCTGGGGAGAAATAGTTCAGTGAACATGCGACAATCTCTGCCTCTCTACGTATTACTGCACTGAACTGTGAGGTCCAAAATGTCACATCCTGTGTGTGATGTGATATACAGGTTACCTTTTTCATGTTTAAATATTATGTAACAGATCCAGATGTGTTGCAAAAGAGCCTCAAATTCCTCTGTTTAGGGTATAGAGGAGGATTTTTCTTATATTTGTAGATGCTGGGAAAATGAAGGAACTAATGAGGTTTTTTATTTTTTTTTTCTTAAAACCTTGAGGTTTGTAAAGAACCCTGTTCTGACTCCCAAATAGAGAAGCAGACCCCTCTTGCCTGACTCAAGTAGAATTAAATTTAACTGAATTCTGACAAACAAGTGTCCTTACAAACTGGTATACTGATAAACTAGTATAAGATTCCAGGATTTCTAATGAGACTTTTAAAAAGTGAAAGAATGAGCTAGACCTTAATAATAACCTCTGTTTGTTCCTTATTTTTAGATGGGTCATAGTTCTCCATGATCGCATTTGTTTAAAAATTATTCTGATTTTTCAGCCTGCAGGTCAGGAGTCATCTTTTCCCCCTTCTGGTCAGTATCCTTATCCTAGTGGCTTTCCTCCAATGGGGGGAGGTGCCTACCCACAAGTGCCAAGTAGTGGCTACCCAGGAGCTGGAGGCTACCCTGCGCCTGGAGGTTATCCAGCCCCTGGAGGCTATCCTGGTGCCCCACAGCCAGGGGGAGCTCCATCCTATCCCGGAGGTGAGTTATGGGTTGCGGAATTAGTAATGATTGGGATTGCTGTAGCACTTTTTCCTTCTCCCTTTATCCTCTTCATTCCTGCTTGTCTTGTGTGAGGTCAAGTCGCTCTGACCTAGCTGGCAAGATGGAGGGATGAAGATTCTCTGGGGGCATGAAAGCTGGGAGCAGTTTCAAAAATTCCACTGTGAAGGGACTTGGAATAAATTTCATGGCAATAAAGGATCAATATGTAACACTTTGCTTGTTTGTAGTCTTAAGACCTGATTAAGACATTTCAATTAGCAAGACTGTGACCTTTAGGTCAGCTTTATTCAAAGGTAAAAAAGACCCCTAAAAAACAACAACAAAAAAACCTTAGCATTTTTGTATTTTAAGTTAGTAAGGAAAAGTAATAAAGTAAAATTTTGGCTGGGTGCGGTGGCTCACACCTGTAATCCCAACACTTTGGGAGGCTGAGGTGGTTGGATCACTTGAAACCAGGAGTTTGAGACCAGCTTGGCCAACATGGTGAAACCTGTCTGACTAAAAATATGAAAATTAGCTGGGTGTGGTGGCGCATGCCTGTAATCCCAGGTACCTGGGAGGCTGAGGCAGGAAAATCACTTGAACCTGGTAGGTAGAGTTTGCAGTGAGCCGGTATTGCGCCACTGAACTCCAGCCTGGGCAACAGAGTGAGACTCTGTCTCAAAAAATAAATAAATAAATAAGATAAAAATTTAAAAACTTGTTTTTTACTGGATAATTTGAAGTTTTGAATCTAGATGAAAAGGGACTGCTATTATAGCATTAATAGCATATTTTTTCCACTTTTAACAATAGAATTTTTCTAAGGTTTTTCCTGCAATCATGAGAACTGTACTATAGTTTATTGACCTGTTCTTTAGTTCCTCCAGGCCAAGGATTTGGAGTCCCACCAGGTGGAGCAGGCTTTTCTGGCTACCCACAGCCACCTTCACAATCTTATGGAGGTGGTCCAGCACAGGTCCCACTACCTGGTAGGTACCAGCTGTCCAGACAAAAACGGTATCATGATATTTTGAATTTTAAAATCGCCATTGAGAGAACTTAGTTTTTATTTGAGATAATCTGCAATAAATGTTTAGATATTTCCATAAATAATTTTAAACATAATGGTTTTATGAAATGTATTACATTGATGGAAAAGTTTAATCAGTAAAATAGAGATAAAGTCACACTTTTTCTATTAAAAAAATCTGTCCCAAAGCCAAAAAGGAAGCCTTCAGGAACTTCTCTGCCCACTCCTGTACCACTAGTGAAACCACCCCCAGAACTATATTATGATAACCATTCCAGATGGAATCAGAATTTAATCTGGTTCAAGTGTGAAAAAAGTGTTATTTGTGAGGATCTTTTGTAGAACGTGGAATATTAAAAAGGTTCTTATGACCAAAGTCGGTTTTAGATTCAGTAAATTATATTTTTAAAAAATTATCCTCATGAATATCATAGTGTAAATGTTCTTGTATGTTTCCATATTCATAGTCATCAATGCTGTTTTGAAAAATTAAAACATATAAGACCTGTTGCTGTATTATTATTCTTTTTAACATATAGGTGGCTTTCCTGGAGGACAGATGCCTTCTCAGTATCCTGGAGGACAACCTACTTACCCTAGTCAGGTATTTTGTTCCTACCTTTTAAGCTCAGTCTAGGTAGTTAGATAAAGAAGGAACCTTCCCTTTGCTGAGGTTTCCATGGGTCAGAAGAAATGGCCCATTATTGTAATGGAAGACTAAAGTCTTTGCTTCTAATAGACTCCATACTTTCTTTGGTCCATCTGCATTAATAGTGTCCTGATGACTTTGAGAAGACAAGCATAGGTCCAATCTCATAGGTAATGATTCTCACAATTTTATCCTAGAAATTCACCTGGGCTCTTGGTTTTAGTTCTTTTTCCTTTTCCCTGCCCTTACCAGCAGTTATACCTATGAATTTGGGTGGCTGGAGATTGGTATTTCTGACAGTGATTTATGTAGGGTGGTTTTGTTTCCCATTTTTACCTTTATAACTTTTCACTCTTTTTTCAGATCAATACAGAATCTTTTCCTTCCTATCCTGTTTTCTCTCCTGTTTCTTTGGATTATAGCAGTGAAGTGAGTAAGGTTTTCTAATGTTCACTAATCACTAGGTCCTTTATATGTGTGCCTTTGTTGCTGATTCTCATGTACTTGTCTCTCATTACTTCCTTAAGGGCTCAACAGTATCTATTTTATCTTTATGTTCCTGTAATGGTTGGTAGGGCTTTAGACATGGTAACCAGTTAGTCTGTTGAATGGATTTTCTCAGTAGCTGCAGAGTTTCCCATATATTAAATATTTGCCCTACTATGTATGGCTGCTGCTTATTTATTTATTTATTTTTGAGACGGAGTTTCACTCTTGTCACCCAGGCTGGAGTGCAGTGGCACGACCTCAGCTCACTGCAACCTCCACCTCCCAGGTTCAAGTGATTTTCCTGCCTCAGCCTCTGGAGTAACTGGGATTACAGGTGCACGCCACCACACCTGGCACATTTTTTGTATTTTTAATAGAGACGAGGTTTCACCATGTTGGCCAGGCTGGTCTTGAACTCTTGACCTCAGGTGATCCACCTGCCTCGGCCTCCCACAAGTGCTGGGGTTGCAGGCATGGGCCACTGCGCATGGCCTGGCTTCTTATTTTAATCCCAAATTTTATTCTTAAATTGCCTTGTTAATTTTTTTATAGCCTATGCAAGTTACTAGGAACATAATAAGCAGCATACTTTTATGCTTACTTTTATTTTGATTTTCTTATTAATTTCTATATTGGATATTCATGGATATCTAGCATTTTCAAGCTTGTTTTAGGCTAGGGTAGGAGAAGGATTCTAGTATTGGAAGAGGAACACCTTAGTGATTTTTTTAGCTCACTTTGAGGTATGTGAGCTCCAGAGAGGTTGAGAAACTTGTCTAGGGCCACAAAACTAGTGAAGGACAAAGCTGAGAAGATTCTAGTCTATATCTTCTGCCTTCTAGACCAGTGGTCTCTCTCTTATACAAAGGTGCTTTGCTGATACAGTCATGTAAGTTGCTTTCAGTCCTTTTTTTCATTGTTGAAGTTGTTTGCCAATCATGTTATAAACCTGTAATCACTTTTGTTATGAAAATTTTGATTGTAGTTTAAGCATGCTTATATTTTTAGGGAAATCATTTTATGACTGAATATGAATGATTTTTAAACATAAAACACTAAAAGTAAAGCACATGTATGTATGCAAATTTTTTTTATTGTTATTATACTTTAAGTTCTAGGGTACATGTGCACAACGTGCAGGTTTGTTACATATGTATACGTGTGCCATGTTGGTGTGCTGCACCCATTAACTCATCATTTACATTAGGTTTATCTCCTAATGCTATCCCTCCCCCCTCCCCCCACCCCACGACAGTCCCTGGTGTGTGATATTCCCCAATTCTGTGTCCAAGTGTTCTCATTGTTCAATTCCCACCTATGAGTGAGACCATGCAGTTTTTGGTTTTTTTGACCTTGTGATAGTTTGCTCAGAATGATGGTTTCCAACTTCATCCATGCCCCTACAAAAGACATGAACTCATCCTTTTTTATGGCTGCATAGTATTCCATGGTGTATATGTGCCACATTTTCTTTTTTTTTTTTTTTTTTTTGAGATGGAGTCTCGCTCTGTCACCCAGGCTGGAGTGCAGTGGCACGATCTCAGCTCACTGCAAGCTCTGCCTCCCGGGTTTACGCCATTCTCCTGCCTCAGCCTCCCAAGTAACTGGGACTACAGGCGCTGCCACCTCGCCCGGCTAGTTTTTTGTATTTTTGTAGAGACGGGGTTTCACCGTGTTAGCCAGGATGGTCTTGATCTCCTGACCTCGTGATCCGCCCGTCTCGGCCTCCCAAAGTGCTGGGATTACAGGCTTGAGCCACCACGCCCGGCCTATGTGCCACATTTTCTTAATCCAGTCTATCACTGATGGACATTTGGGTTGGTTCCAAGTCTTTGCTATTGTGAATAGTGCCGCAGTAAACATACATGTGCATGTGTCTTTATAGCAGCATGATTTATAATCCTTTGGATATATAGCCGGTAATGGGATTGCTGGGTCAAATGGTGTTTCTAGTTCTAGATCCTTGAGGAATCACCACACTGTCTTCTACAATGGTTGAACTAGTTTACAGTCCCACCAACAGTGTAAAAGTGTTCCTATTTCTCCACATCCTTTCCAGCACCTGTTGTTTCCTGACTTTAATGACTACCATTCTAACTGGTGTAAGATGGTATCTCATTGTGGTTTTGATTTGCATTTCTCTGATGGCCAGTGATGATAAGCATTTTTTCATGTGTCTGTTGGCTCCATAAATGTCTTCTTTTGAGAAATGTCTGTTCATATCCTTTGCCCACTTTTTGATGGGGTTGTTTGATTTTTTTCTTGTAAATTTGTTTAAGTTCTTTGTAGATTCTGGATATTAGCCCTTTGTGAGATGAGTAGATTGCAAAAATTTTCTCCCATTCTATAGGTTGTCTGTTCACTCTGATGGCAGTTTCTTTTGCTGTGCAGAAGCTCTTTAGTTTAATTAGATACCATTTCTCAATTTTGGCTTTTGTTGCCATTGCTTTTGGTGTTTTAGACATGAAGTCCTTGCCCATGCCTATGTCCTGAATGATACTGCCTAGGTATTCTTCTAGGGTTTTTATGGTTTTAGGTCTGACATTTAAGTCTTTAATCCATCTTGAATTAATTTTTGTCTAAGGTGTAAGGAAGGGATCCAGTTTCAGCTTTCCACATATGGCTAGCCAGTTTTCCCAGCACCATTTATTAAATAGGGAATCCTTTCCCCATTTCTTGTTTTTGTCAGGTTTGTCAAAGATCAGACAGTTGTAGATGTTTGGTATTATTTCTGAGGCCTCTGTTCTGTTCCATTGGTCTATATCTCTGTTTTGGTACCAGTACCATGCTGTTTTGGTTACTGTAGCCTTGGAGTAGCCTTTAAAGTCAGGTAATGTGATGTCTCCAGCTTTGTTCTTTTGGCTTAGGATTATCTTGGCCATGCAGGCTCTTTTTTGGTTCCATATGAACTTTAAAGTAGTTTTTTCCAATTTTGTGAAGAAAGTAATTGGTAGCTTGATGGGGATGGCATTGAATCTATAAATTACCTTGGGCAGTATGGCCATTTTCACGATACTGATTCTTCCTATCCATGAGCGTGGAATGTTCTTCCATTTGTTTGTGTCCTCTTTTATTTCGTTGAGCAGTGGTTTGTAATTCTTCTTGAAGAGGTCCTTCACGTCCCTTGTAAGTTGGATTCCTAGGTATTTTATTCTCTTTAAAGCAATTGTGAATGGGAGTTCACTCATGATTTGGCTCTCTGTTTGTCTGTTATTGGTGGATAGGAATGCTTGTGATTTTTGCACATGGATTTTGTATCCTGAGACTTTTGCTGAAGTTGCTTATCAGCTTAAGGAGATTTTGGGCTGAGACGGTGGGGTATTCTAAATATACAATCATGTCATCTGCAAACAGGGACAATTTGACTTCCTCTTTTCCTAATTGAATACCCTTTATTTCTTTCTCCTGCCTGATTGCCCTAGCCAGAACTTCCAACACTGTGTTGAATAGGAGTGGTAAGAGAGGGCGTCCCTGTCTTGTGCCAGTTTTCAAAGGGAATGCTTCCAGTTTTTGCCCATTCAGTATGATATTGACTGTGGGTTTGTCATAAATAGCTCTTATTATTTTGAGATACGTCCCATCAATACCTAATTTATTGAGAGTTTTTAGCATGAAGGGCTGTTGAATTTTGTCGAAGGCCTTTTCTGCATCTATTGAGATAATCATGTGGTTTTTGTCTTTGGTTCTGTTTATGTGATGGATTACATTTATTGATTTACGTATGTTTAACCAGTCTTGTGTCCCAGGGATGAAGCCCACTTGATCGTGGTGGATAAGCTTTTGATGTGCTGCTGGATTTGGTTTGCCAGTATTTTATTGAGGATTTTTGCATCGATGTTCATCAGGGATATTGGTCTAAAATTCTCTTTTTTAGTTGTGTGTCTGCCAGGCTTTGGTATCAGGATGATGCTGGCCTCATAAAATGAGTTAGGGAGGATTCCCTCTTTTTCTATTGACTGGAATAGTTTCAGAAGGAATGATAGCAGCTCCTCTTTGTACCTCTGTTAGAATTTGGCTGTGAATCCATCTGGTCCTGGACTTTTTTTGGTTGGTAGGCTCTTAATTATTGCCTGAATTTCAGAGCCTGCTATTGGTCTATTCAGGGATTCAGCTTCTTCCTGGTATAGCCTTGGGAGAGTGTATGTGTCTAGGAATTTATCCATTTCTTCTAGATTTTCTAGTTTATTTGCATAGAGATGTTTATAGTATTGTCTGATGGTAGTTTGTATCTCTGTGGGATCGGTGGTGATATCCCCTTTATCGTTTTTTATTGCATCTCTTTGATTCTTCTCTCTTTTCTTCGTTAGTCTCGTATGCAACTTATTTTATGTAACAATTACCACCTTAAGCTGGAACTAAAACCAGTAGGTAGAAGTTAACAGAATGTAGAGTGTTAGATTTTGGAAGAACTTTAAGATGGAAGTGAAATAGGCTACCCTGTGAGGGGTGAGCTTCTTGTCACTGAAAGTCCACAGGCAGATTTTGGTTGATGTGAGTATGGATGTGTCTGTGTGTATCAAGGAAGGTGCAAAAAAATTTTTTGTCTTAGATGGGAAGTTGGGCCACTTTATCCCTCCTGATTGATCCAGTTCTCTAATTCTGTGATAGTCTTGTTGTTGATTGTTGTTGTTTCATTTGTTTGTTCATTTTTGAGACGGGGCCTCTGCTGCTCAGGTCAGGCTAGAGTACAGTGACATGATCAAAGCTCACTGCAGCCTCGAAATGCTGGGCTCAAGTGATCCTCCTCCTTCAGCCTCCTGAGTAACTGGGACTACAGTTGTGCACCAGCATGCCCACCTAATTTTTTAATTTTTGGTAGAGATGAAGGTTTTGCTGTGTTGCCCAGGCTGGTCTTGAACTCCTGGACTCAAGTGATCCTCCTGCCTCAGCCTCCCAAAATGGCTGGAGTTGCAGGTGTGAGCCACTGTACCCAGCTCTATGATAGTTTTTCAGCAAGAAGGTTGGAATCAAATGGGCATTAAAAAAGAATGGCAAATGTTGGAACTTCTGGTAATGGATTGTGCTGAGAACTCTCCCCTAGAGTTTTAACCTCAAGAACACAGATCCTGATTTCTCTTTTTTTTTGAGACAGAGTCTTGCTCTGTTGCCAGGCTGGAGTGCAGCGGCGCCATCTTGAGTCACTGCAACCTCCGCCTCCTGGGTTCAAGTGATTCTCCTGCCTCAGCCTCCTGAGTAGCTGGGACTACAGGTGTGCACCACCATGCCCAGCTAATTTTTGTATTTGTAGTAGAGACGGGGTTTCACCATGTTGGCCAGAATGGTCTCAATCTCTTGACTTTGTGATCCACCTGCCTCGACCTCCCTAAGTGCTGGGATTACAGGCATGAGCCACTGCACCCAGCCCAGATCCTGATTTCTTTTCTTTGAATTCAGTTTAATGCCTGGAAGATGACAGTATTCTTGAAAATTGACTTCCAACTTAGACTTTCAACAGAGAATACATCAAAAAAATTTTCCCCCACAGATGAAATATGAAATCAATATATGTGTGTGTGTGTGTGTGTGTATATATATATATATTTTTTTTTTTTACAGAAGAGAATCACAGAAAATGAGAATCATCAGACGATACACAGTGAGCGTTAGTTTATCTAGTCCAGTGTATTAGAAACAATGGCTTCTGTCCTGTTTAGGATTTTAGTGACATTGGTTACATCAAAGGAAACTTAATTTCTTGAGACATGAAGGCTCATAAAAATTATTTATACTTGAATATTTGCTACAAGTAGAATAATTTTAGCTTTCTATTAAAACCACTATAGGTATATTTGTTAGTTCTCTGCTTACAGCCCTAGCTTGGAAACTAGTAGAGGATGGATGTTAAGGCTTACTAGTAGAAGAAAATGTTGGAGTAAAAATATATGTGAGTGGGAGGAGCTATTGACCCATAAAAGTGTTATCTTGAAAAGCTGCTGAAAGATGGGGCTTGTTCTCATCTCCTCAGTTGTTTGCCCCTACAAGTGCTGGCGTACTGCTGTATTCAATGTGTATAACTTTAAAAACCGTTTCAGTTGTCTAAAAAGCAGTTGAATCACCTTTTATTTTGAAATGGTATTGATTGCATGTTTAAATGATAATATTTTGGAGATACTGAATTAATTGTGTGTGTGTGTGTGTGTGTTTTCTGTGGTGAAAACACTTATTTTACAACAGTAATCTTTATTTTAGGTCAACATTCAGACATACAAGAAATGTGTTGTTACAATTAAAATTTTTTTAAAAAGTGGAGCATCATCTTCATCCCATTCCTCTTAAGCCCTGACTTGAATACCCAAAGAAACTTCTTGAATTGTTCTGGGCTGGGCACATACCTGTAATTCCAGCACTTTGGGAGGCCAAGGCAGGGGGATCACTTAAGGCCAGGAATTCGATACCAGCCTGGGCAACATAGCAAGACACCCGTCTCTACAAAAGTAAGAAATTAGCTGGGCACACGCATGTAGTGCTAGCTACTCAGGAGCCTGAGACAGGAGGATTGCTTGAGCTTAGGAATTCAAGGTTACTGCGAGCTATGTTTGTGCCACTGCACTCCAACCTGAACAATGCACTCCAACCTGAACAACAGAGTGAGACCCTATCTGTAAAAAATAAAAAATAGGGAAAAACTATTGAGTTATTTCATAGCTTTGTATTTTAAATTGTTTTATCTTTTAATTTTGACATAATTTTAGGCTTGCAAATAGTACAAATAATTCGTATATACCCTGTACTCACATTCTCCAAATGTTAACTTCCTACATAAACACAATAGAACGATCAAAATCAGCAAATAACACTGATATAGTACTGGTACCCAACCTATGGACCTTATTTCATTTTCACCAGTTGTGTCAATGATGTCCTTTTTCTGGTTCAGGATCAAATCCAGAATGCAGTGTTGTATTTATTGTCATGTCTCTTAAGTCTCCTTTAATCTGAAATAGTTCCTCAGTCTTTGTTGTTCATGCCCTTGATGCTTTTGAAGAACACTGTCAGTTATTTTGTAAAATATTTCTTAATTTGGGTTTGTCTGATATTTTCTCATGGTTAAATCCAGGTCATGCCTTTTTGGCAAGAGTACCACAGAAATGATTTTGTGCCCCCAGTGCATCATATCAGGAGATACTTATTGTTGACTTATTCCATTACTGGTGATAATTAATTTTGATCATTTAAGTTGGTGTCTGCAAGGTTTCTCTGCTGTAATGTTATAAGCTATGCAAATATCCTGTTTCTTTATACTTTTGCCACCTAATTTTAGCACCCATTGGTGATTCTTGCCTGAAACAGTTACTACCATAGTATTTACCAAATGGCAATTTTTTATTTTCATATAGACTTATTTCATGTGTAATAATCAGGGTCCATATAGGAAATTAAGAGATATTACTAAAATTATATTGCTGGTTTGAAATCTCACTGGGCATGCATGTTCTACTTCACTAAAGCCATTTTATGTTCTTCTGTTTTTAAATCAAACATTGTTGCTCATCTCACACTATTCAGGGATCAATCTCCTTTTTTCTTCCTATTCTACCAAAAAGGAAACCATAAGAAGATTGTGACTTTAATTTCACAAGTTTGGCCATCTTGTCTCCTGGAAGTTTGGTGTCTGGCTATCTGTTGGCAGGAGAAAAATCTGTCCTGAAGGGGGATAGGTCTTTCCTGTCTGTTCCAGAATGAGCCCTGGTAATAAAATGCTCATATCCTTGCCCTAAAACCCAAACACTGGCCTTCTTACTTAAGATTGATGTCTGGGGAAGTCTTTAAGTTTCCTCATTAGAAATTTTCTGGAAATGCTGACTCAGATTTTATGTCTTTTATTTTCAGCCTGCTGCAATGACTCAGGGCACTCAAGGAACTATCCGACCAGCTGCCAACTTTGATGCTATGAGAGATGCAGAAATTCTTCGTAAGGCAATGAAGGGTTTTGGTAAGGAAAACAAATTTTTGTCTTTGTTAATAAGTTAAAGTGATCAATTCTAAAGTAAAAATAAACCTTATCTCATAAACCAAGTTTATGTGTCAGCCTGGGTGCACGTACCTGAATTTAATCTGATGTCTAGTTCCTTGTAAGCATTCTCAGAGATGACCTCAGGCTGGGTGTGGTGGCTCACACCAATAGTCCCAGCACTTTAGGAGGCTGAGGTGGACGGATCACCTGTGTTCAAGACCAGCCTGGCCAACGTGGCGAAACTCCATCTGTACTAAAAATAAAAAATAAAATAGATGGGTGTGGTGGTGCATGCCTGTAATACCAGCTTCACGGGAAGCTGAGGTAGGAGAATTGCTTGAACCTGGGAGGTGGAGATTGCAGTCAGCCTAGATCGCACCATTGCACTCCAGTTTGGGTGACAAACTGTGTCTCAAAAAAAAAAAAAAAAAAAACGATGACCTCAAGCAGCTCCTAGCACATACTTTGTCCTTATTTAAACATGTGTGGTTCTTCCAGGGACAGACGAGCAGGCAATTGTGGATGTGGTGGCCAACCGTTCCAATGATCAGAGGCAAAAAATTAAAGCAGCATTTAAGACCTCTTATGGCAAGGTATGTTTTTCTTTCCTGGAGTAAGCACCAGCAGTGGCCGGTAGACTCTGCATTCATGTCAGATTGGATACTATATTTTGATTAGTACCTGGTGTGCAAAAAAGGGACAACTAGACTTCAGAGACCTCAAGAGTACTGTATTCCCTATATATTTCTCTGTTTTTTTTTTGAGATAAAGTCTCACTGCAGTGTCCAGGCTGGAGTGCAATGGTGCGATCTCAGCTCACTGCAATCTTTGCTTCCCAAGTTCAAGCAATTCTCCTGCGTCAGCCTCCCAAGTAGCTGGGACTACAGGTGCACGCCACCATGCCTGGCTAATTTTTGTATTTTTAGTAGAGACAGAGTTTCACCATGTTGGCCTGGCTGCTCTCAAACTCCTGACCTCAAGTGATGTGCCTGCCTAGGCCTCCCAAAGTGCTGGGTTTATAGCATTTTGTGCCCTGCCTATTTCTCTTAAAAGGCTTTTTCATTCTAGAGTAGTTCTTGATCTCATAATTATACCTTACTCCGGTCACACATGTGATAGATATTCAGTAGAAAGTAGATCACGACTACAATCATGATCAACAGGATGGTTCTCAATCTTCTGCCTGTTACAGTGGGATTCAAGGCTTATTACATAGCCCTTGTTTATTCTTCGTCTTGTGCTTCTCTCCCTTTCTCTAAACATGTCCTATATTAAAATTATATGGGCTGAGCATGGTGGCTTATGCCTGTAATCCCAGCACTTTGGGAGACCAAGGCAGGAGAATTTCTTGAGGCCAGCTGTTCGAGACCAGCCTGGGCAACATAGGGAGACTTCATTTCCAACAACAATGACACCAAATTATATTAGCTGGGTGTGATGGTGTATGTCTGTAGTCCCAGCTGCTTGGGAGGCTAAGGTGGAAAGATTGCGCTTGAGCCCAGGAAGTCAGGCTGTAGTGAGCTGTGATTGTGTTACTGCACTGTAGCCTGCGTCACAGAACAAGACCCTATATCAAAAAAATAATAATATGGAAATGTTTGCCATTCTGTGTACACACCATGATCTTTTATGCTTCTGTGTTGTGTACATGCCATTCTTCTGGCCTTGAATACCTTTTCTTTTTTTCATGGCCAACTTCTTTAAGATTTGGCTTACATATCAGCTACGCTGTGAAGTTTCTTTCATTAGTCTGGACAGAATTTAGCTTCTTCTTAATACTGTAGTATTAAGTACACAGCACTTTGTAAAACCTCTGTTATAACTAATCTCATGGCCCACCCCCAAAAACTGAGCTCCCATAGGACAAACCATGGTCATAGTCATCTTTGTATTACAGTACCAAGTGTATAATGGCAAGTAGCCACTTAATATTTGTTGAATGGATTATCAGTTTCTAAATCCAACAAGATTCTATGGCTAAAAAATGCCACTATTCCTCAGATATAATGGGAAAACATGGATAGCACACTGCTTTGCATTATTGATTTATTTATTTTATTTTATTTTATTTTTTACTTTTTTTGAGACAGAGTCTCAAAAGGCTGGAGTGCAGTGGCACAATCTCCGGTCACTGCAGCCTCCACTTCCCAGGCAAAAGCAATTTTCTTGCCTCAGCCTCTCAAGTAGCTGGAATTATAAGTGTCTGCCACCACGCCCAGCTAATTTTTGTACTTTTAGTAGAGACGGGATTTCACCGTGTTGGCAAGTGTGGTCTCAAACTCCTGGCCTCATGTGATCTGCCCGCCTTGGCCTCCCAAAGTGCTGGGATTACAGGCCTGCACCACCACGCCCGACCTGCTTTGTCATTTAGATAGGAATCCTAAAAATGTCCTAATGTTCTCTGCATCTAGTTTATGTTTTTCAGAATGGTGTAGTGGTCCACTGATTAGTCCCACCTTGCTTATTCTATTCTGCCTTTCCCTGTCTGCCCAGCCCAGTGACTGTTTATGCAACATAAACCCTAGATCTCCTTAAGCTTCAACATCAGACTCACTTTTCTCACAAAGATATTTGCCATGTTATGAATGTTTTATCTAGGCTGTACAATGCTATCTCGAGTTTTCTTATATATTGCTTTAGAGTTAAAACTAACAATCTGATTTCCGTACCACTAGCCACCTCTTAACTTCCTAATTAGTAAAATACTGTTCTAGCCTGCTATAGAGTCATCTTTGATTCCATGTTTTTCTTTATCAGTCAGAGTGTTCTGTATGCTTTGTCCTAGCAATTGGTTATTTACTAGTTTTTATTGATCTAATCTATAAAGTGGCCCTTTAAAATGTTTCTTTTGTCTACTTTGTTTCTTCTCATTTCCACTGTTATCACTCAAGTCCAAGACTTTATTACCTCTTAACTAAATATTCCAGTAGCCTAAATGTTTTCATCTGTAGCTTCTTTGTCACCGTCATCCATTCTGAATATTATTGCTACATCGGTGCCATTTTCTTGCATGCAAAGTTTCCAGTGGTTCCTCCCAGCAAACAGAATCAAGTCCACATTCTTTAGCTTGGCATTCAATGTAGTAATCCAAGATTTAGTTACAACTTTGTTTTAACTCATCTATTATGAAAACCTTCCTCTGTAACAAAAACAGTTGTCTTATTGTTCCATTGAACAAGCTTTGCTCATTCTTGCCTCTATATGCGTGATTCTCAACCTTAACTGAACATCGTAATTTCCTTTAAAACTTAAAAATACACAGAGTCTCTGAGTCTTAGTCCTGGACGTCAGTGGTTTGTTTTGTTTTGTTTAAAGCTCCACAAATGAATGTAATGAAGAGTCAAGGCTGGGAACCGCTTCTGTGTTCCTTGGTGGTATTCCTCCTTACCTGAAATACCTTTCTCCTTCCTCTTTGCGTGCTAATTTTTACATTCTTCTCTGAGCTCTCTAGCTGACTTTGAACTTTTTCTGTTTCAACTTTCTCTGTTACTTATTTCTATGCTACTTACCCAGTGCTAGAGTACAGGTTACCTTATTATTATTATTATTATTTTAGATGTGTATCTTTCCAAATAAGAACAAGATTGGCTGGGCACAGTGGCTCATGCATGTAATTCCAGCACTTCGGGAGGCCAAGGCAGGTGGATCAATTGGGGTCAGGCGTTCAAGACCAGCCTGGCCAACGTGGTGAAACCCCATCTCCACTAAAAATACAAAAATTAGCCGGGCGTGGCAGGATGCGCCTGTAGTCCCAGCTACTCAGGGGGCTGAGGCAGGAGAATCGCTTGAACGCAGGAGGCGGAGGTTGCAGTGAGCCGAGATCACACCACTGCATTGCAGCCTGGGTGACAGAGCAAGACTCTGTCTCAAAAAAAATAACAACAACAAAAAACAAATAAGAACAAGATCATAAAGGTTTCTACTTCCTCATAGAACCAAGAACAGTTTCTTTTACTAAGTAAATATCTGTTTATCATTTTGTTAGTTTGAATAATTCTTTGTTTCATATATCCCTTGTTTTCGTACCTCGTAGAGTGGAATAAGAATTTATTAAATGTTCATTGATAGAATGAATAAAATAGATCTGCTTGTACATACATTACACTCAAGTGACAAAATTTGGAGAACACATATACTTAGCTTGTATTTGTAATTAAATAGGATTTAATCAAAGATCTCAAATCAGAGTTAAGTGGAAATATGGAAGAACTGATTCTGGCCCTCTTCATGCCTCCTACGTATTACGATGCCTGGAGCTTACGGAAAGCAATGCAGGTACTGTATGTCATTTGTTGTGAGTATTTTGTCCTATTTCATATGTAAGACCGTACAAATTATGGCAGTTCTGAATTTACAGTGGTAATTAAAGCAATTCTTTATTTCCCGTCATCCATCTGAATATATAGTTTTTAGTTCTAGAGAACAAAGTAATATTTGATGAAGCAGTTAAGATTTAATTACTTGCAGAAATTTCATTTTTATTTGTATAATCCTCCCTTCATTTCATGTAGGGAGCAGGAACACAGGAACGTGTATTGATTGAGATTTTGTGCACAAGAACAAATCAGGAAATCCGAGAAATTGTCAGATGTTATCAGTCAGAATTTGGACGAGACCTTGAAAAGGACATTAGGTCAGATACATCAGGACATTTTGAGCGTTTACTTGTGTCCATGTGCCAGGTAAGTACAGTATGAATGCTTGTGCGTTGATAGAGGGAACATACTTTAAAAGTCTTTTGCCAGTGAGCATTCTTTACTCCTTTTAATATTTAGCCACCTTGCAATATTGTCATCTTTCAGAAGGACAACACAGAAACCAGTGTACAGATTTCTTTGTAGTTACTGTTGAGATTTATTCCTGTAAATCTGGCTTTTGTAAGGAATTAAAGATTTAACCTCTAAGGTTGTATGGAATCAGAAACCAATTCGAGGCTCTGTGGCTGGGATGGGGATGAAAGTATACACTTGAGCTTATCACTATCCTGCCCCATTATGCCACACCATCAAGTGAAGACGTGTAGGACTGCCATAGAGGTGCTACAGGAAGTGAGGACTCTGTGAGGAGACCCAGAAATGCAGAAAAATGTTTTAGGGTTCCCAGTAATAACTGTGATTAGCACCTTCCTTATTTTGATTCCCCAGATATGCTGGAGAATTGACAGAAAATACTCCAACGTATTTGGAATGGCATTAGAAACACACTTAGGGCCAGACATGGTGCCTCACGCCTGTAATTCCAGCACTTTTGGAGGCCAAGGCAGGAGGATTGCTTGAGGCCAGGAGTTTGAGGCCAGCTTGGGCACCATGGCAAGAAACCATCTCTACAAAAAACATTTTTAAAAATTAGCCAAGCATGGTGGTATGTGCCTGTAGTGCCAGCTATTCAGGAAGCTGAGTGGGAGGATCACTTGAGCCCAGGAGATTGAGGCTGCAGTGAACTGTGATCGCACCACTGCATTCCAGCCTGGGCAATAGAGTGAGATCCTGCCCTCAAAAAAGAAAAAAGAAAAGAAGCACACTTAGAATGAGATGATGAAGGTGTATTTGAAAGAGATTATGTAAATGACTAGCATGCTAATTCAATATCAAGAGTTACTGGCTATTGTGCTAGTGCACAAGATTGGACCATCTGGAGGGATCTAAAGGAGAGGAGGGGCTCTAAAGAGCCAAGGGAGGGGCTGGGTGTGGTGGCTAACGCCTGTAATCCCAGCACTTTGGGAGGCTGAGGCGGGTGGATCGCCTGAGGTCAGGAGTTTGAGACCAGCCTGCCCCATATGGTGAAACTCTATCTCTACTAAATACAAAAAGTTAGCCAGGAGTGGCGGCATGCACCTGTAATCCCAGCTACCTGGGAGGCTGAGGCAGGAGAATCGCTTGAACCCAGGAGGTGAAGGTTGCAGTGAGCTGAGATTCTGCCATTGCACTCCAGCCTGGGTAACAAGAGCAAAACTCCATCTAAAAAAATAAAAAGGGAGGTAGGTGTGGAAAGGATAGTGTGTAACAGTGAGTGGACATGGAAATGAGAAAGCAAAGTAAATGGGTTGAAGGAAATTGAATTTACCTACATCAGAGTAACAGAGAAGGGAAGTAGGTTAGGATTTAAAAGAAACAAGAAGGAAAACAGACAATACTAAAAAACGAGTATTAAGATTTTACATGAGGTGCTGAGTCTCTATGCAGAGTTCAAGGCCCAGCCCTACCTTTTCCAGGGCATGAGTAGAGGAGTAACTTCCTAGGAAAGCGTGTGTGAATCCAAAGGCAATAATCGGGGAAATTTTTCGTGAGTACTTTTTCCTGTGTTATATTCAGTCGCCCATGTAGAATGTGCCTCTACATATTCCTTGTGCCAGGTGCTCAGAAGACAGTTCTTCAGCTGCAAGGAGCATCTTTCCATCTTGTTCCTAAGATGGTCCCTGAGACTTTAAAAAGCAACCTTTTCTTGTTTGAGTTTGTCTTTCTGTTTTTGAGAGAAACCAACTGCCTATCTAAGCTTAAACACTTCCTTCCTCCTTCCTTTTCTCCTATTCCAGGGAAGAGTTGGTATACAAATAGGCACAGTCTAGCAGAAAGTGAGTTATTTGTAGCTTCTTCTGTAAAGCTCATGTGTCATTTTTATGCATGTATTTATAGTAAATACCTATATATTAAGATTATAATTAGATGGCTGAGTGTGGTGGTGTGAGCTTATATTCCCAGCTACTCTGGAGGCTGAGGTAGGAGGATCACTTGAACCCAGGAGTTTGAGGCTATGATCATGCCTGCAAATAGCCATTGCACTCCAGCCTGGGCAACATAGTGAAATCGTGTCTCTTAAAATATACTCAGATGAAGAAAAGAAAGTTTATGAAGCCTCCATATTACACCCTCCCTCCCTTCTGCCCTAGAGTTACATTTCTTGAGGGCAGAGACCCTGTCTCTCCTGTGTCCCTACCACCTAACATAGTGCCTGACACAAAGAAAGTGCTTGATATCTCTTAGTCGCATGAATGAATACAAAGTAGAACTCAGTACAGTGCATATTGATCTTAAATTCCAGCTAAGAGAACTGTTTCTTCATTTGAGTGGTAGTTTATATTTCCTAGTAGAGATATTTTTGTTTAAACATTTGGGTTTAATTTAGCTCCCAAAAGCCCTCGTTTTTAACATAACCTCATTAAACCATGATCTTATATTATAAAATCCAGTTGACAGTATAATAAATTACTAGTTGTATTTCCATGCATAGAAATGAAGGATATGCATGACAGACATTATGGATTAATCTTTAATAAATTATCTCTTTAGGCCAGGCCCATTGGCTTACATCTATAATCCCAGCACTTTAGAAGGCTAAGGCGGGAGGATCACTTAATCCCAGGAGTTAGAGAACAGCACCTGGGCAACAGTGAGACACCCTGCCTCTACAAAAAATAAAAAAATTAGCCAGGCATGGTCGTTTGTGCCTGTAGTTCCAGCTGCCCGGGAGGCTGAGGTGGAAGGATCACTTAAGCCTAGGAGGTCGATACTGCACTGAGCCGTGATTGTGCCACTGCACTCCAGCCTGAGTGACGAGCAAGACCCTATCTCAAAAAACAAAAACAAAAAAATGAAATAAAATAAATTGTCTCTCTAAATCCAAAAATGAATTAGATTGGAAAAAAGTGTTTAAGTGGAACTTTTATTTATTTCTTCCAATTTCTGCCTTTCTCTTTTGCAGGGAAATCGTGATGAGAACCAGAGCGTAAACCACCAAATGGCTCAGGAAGATGCTCAGCGTCTCTATCAAGCTGGTGAGGGGAGACTAGGGACCGATGAATCTTGCTTTAACATGATCCTTGCCACAAGAAGCTTTCCTCAGCTGAGAGCTACCATGGAGGCTTATTCCAGAGTATGAGCTTTTCTTCTGAAGATTTGGCTTCTGTTTTAAGATAAAAAAAATATTTAACCCTTTAATTTTGTTTGCAGATGGCTAATCGAGATTTATTAAGCAGTGTGAGCCGTGAGTTTTCCGGATACGTGGAAAGTGGTTTAAAGACCATCTGTAAGATATTTTTTGTGCTTTGCTTTATTTTGTTTTTAAATGAGTGGGAGCTTTGAATAGTTGTTCCCTTTAAATGTTGATAATATAGTCCAAGTGGAATCTGCTTAGGCAGTAGGTGACCTCCTAATCCTTTGGGGTTTGTTTTTTGTTCTTTGTTTTCTTTATTGGACAAGCCCCCAGAAACAATCCTGTATTTTTACATGCAATTTCCTATGAGTGGTAGTGCTGTGATCAAACAGGGCTGTTTGGGGATTATTTGGCCTTCATCTGTAGGCCTTTCTTGAGAACTGTGCAAGAATACCTGATAGTTGTAGCACTTCCTTTAAAGAGAAAGGGAAAGCCCTGAGGAACTCACAGCATCACCATGAAGCAGTTTGAGTCCTCAAAACAGGTATTTCAGGTACTCAGGCCAGTGAGACTCATTTCCTTTTTGAAATTAACCAGTTTCTGGTGGTCTAATACACAGATGTCTAACAAAGTGAAAGTTTCATTCTCATGGATATTAGGACTAAGGGGAGTATTAGTAACACATTGGTATTAACAGTGGAATGTCGGGCCAGGGGCAGTGGCTCACACCCAGCTACTCAGAAGGCTGAGGTGGGAAGGTCACCTGAGTCTGGGAGGCTGCAGTGAGCCATGATTGCACCACTGCACTCTAGGCTGGGTGACAGAGTGAGAGCCTTCTCAAAAAAAATCAAGGAGGAGAACATCTGAACATCCTTAACTCACCTCATGTTTCTGAGATGATTACAGAGAAAATAATCAAAGGCGGGCTAGAAGTGATAAATGAAGCTGGAGGGGTACACTTCTTGTCAGATCATGATTCCATGTGTCAACCATCTCTAACTTGCAGTGCAGTGTGCCCTGAACCGCCCTGCCTTCTTTGCTGAGAGGCTCTACTATGCTATGAAAGGTGCTGGCACAGATGACTCCACCCTGGTCAGGATTGTGGTCACTCGAAGTGAGGTGAGGCAGGCCTCTCTCTTTTTGTCGGGTCTACTCCATGTTCAATGTTGATTTCTTAGAAGTTCCCCAGTTGGTTGTCAATCCCTCAAAAATGGTAAGAAAGAGCTCTCTTTGTCACCTAAAAGAGGTGGTATAAAGAACAGAAAATTCACTTTCCTCATGCTGTGGGAGAAGCTTGCGTTAGTGAAATAGGCCACTCTGCCCTAATGAAGATAATACTAACAGATTTTACTACTTGAGAAGGTCAATGGAGAATACAAATTGATGGGAAGTTAGACATTTATCTTTTGATTTTCATTTTGCTTATATAAAAATTATATGAAAAGCCTATGTAGATTAATCCTATTGGATATCAACACTATTTAAATTTAGCATCCTTTATTAATAATAAACAGTTTTTAAAATATTCATCATTGGCCGGGCGCGGTGGCTCAAGCCTGTAATCCCAGCACTTTGGGAGGCCGAGACGGGTGGATCACGAGGTCAGAAGATCGAGACCATCCTGGCCAACACGGTGAAACCCCGTCTCTACTAAAAAATACAAAAAACTAGCCGGGCGAGATGGCGGGCGCCTGTAGTCGCAGTTACTTGGGAGGCTGAGGCAGGAGAATGGCGTAAACCCGGGAGGCGGAGCTTGCAGTGAGCTGAGATTCGGCCACTCCCCCCCCGCGGGGGAGAGAGAACGACCCTCCGTCTCAAAAAAAAAAAAAAAAAAATATTCATCATTGTCCCCTTAAATATAGCCTCATTTTTTAAAATTTTACTTTATATATTTACTGCACTTATAAAAAATTATTGTTTTCTCAGAAGAAATGACATTTGTGCCTTTTTTTTTTTTTTTTTTTTTTGAGACACGGTCTCTGTCACCCAGACTGGAGTGCAGAGGTGCGATCTCAGGTCACTGCAATCTCCACCTCCTGGGTTCAAGCAATTCTCTCACCTCAGCCTCTAGAGTAGCTGGGACTACAGGTGTGCGCCACCGTGCCCAGCTAAGTTTTTGTATTTTTTGGTAGAGATAGGGTTTCACCATATTGGCCAGGCTGGCCTTGAACTCCTGACCTCAAGTGATCCACCCGCCTCGGCTTCCCAAAGTGCTGGGATCACAGGTGTGAGCCACCACACCCAACCTGAACTTTTAATTGAAAGAAAACATGGCGGGATGTGGTGGCTCACTCCTGTAATCTCAGCAGTTTGGGAGGCCGAGGCAGGAGGATTGCTTAAGCCCAGGAGTTTGAGACCAGCCTGGGCAACATGGTGAAACCTATTTCTACAAAAAATACACATACACACAAATTAGCGGGACGTGGTAGTCCCAGCTACCCAAGATGTTGAGGTGGAAGGATCACCTGAGCCCGGAAGGTCAAGGCTGCAGCAGTGAGCTGTGATCGCACCACTGCACTCCAGCCTTGGTGACAGAGATCCAGTGTTTAAAAAAAGTACCCTAAATTATTATTATTATTATTATTGGGTTTTTTTGGGTTTTGTGTGTGTGTGTGTTTGGTTTTTTTTTGAGACGGAGTCTCGCTCTGTCACCCAGGCTGGAATACAGTGGCACAATCTCGGCTTACTGCAGCCTCTGCCTCCTGGGTTCAAGCGATTCTCCTGCCTCAGCCTCCTGAGTACCTGAGATTACAGGTGTGTGCCACCACGCCCGCTAATTTTTTTGTATTTTTAGTAGAGACAGGGTTTCACCGTGTTGGTCAGGCTGGTCTCGAACTCCTGATGATCCGTCTGCCTTGGCCTCCCAAAGTGCTGAGATTATAGGTGTGAGCCACCGCACCTGGCCAAAAACCCTAAGTTATAGCAAAGAAGGTAGATTATTTTTAAAGAAAACAACCAGAATATGGTATTTTGAAAGAAACTTTGTTCTTTAACTTAAATTTTCTAAGCAGGATGTTTTAAGTTGTGATAAAACATACATAACATAAAAATTTGCCGTTTTTAAGTAGCATTAAGTACATTCACATTGTTATGCAACCATCACTACCATTCACCTTCAGAAGTTTTTTCAACTTACAAAACTGAAAATCCATACTCCTTAAACAGTAACTCCCCATTCTTCTTTCTCCCAACTGCTGGCAACAAACCATGTGACTTTCTGTCCCTGTGTTTGACTACTCTAGGTGCGTCATATTGGTGGAATCATACAATATTTGTCTTTTTGTGACTGTCATCTTTTACTTAGCATAGCGTCCTCAAGGTTTATTCATGTTGTAGCATGTCAGAATTTCCTTCCTTTTGAGACTGAGTAATAAATAGTCCATTGTACGTGTATCCCACCTTTTTTTTTTATTCATCTGTGAGACTTGGTTTGTTTCTACCTGAATAATGCTGCTATGAACATGGGTGTACAAGTACCTGTTCAAGTCTACTTTCACTTATTTTGAATATACCCAGAAGTGGACTTTCTAGGTCATATTGTAATTCTTTGGGAGTTTTTTTGTTTTGCTTTGAGGAATTACCATATTATTTTCCATAGCAGTTGCACCCTTTTACTTTTCCATCGACCAGTGTACAAGTGTTCCCATTTCGTGACATCTGACTATTTTTTGGTTTTGGTAATAGTCATCCTATCAAATGTCTTTAAATGACTGGTATCTTTGGAATAATAGATGAAACTAATACTACCCTTATCCAGTATTTTACAGAGCTGTGAATCAGACCTTCATTGGGTAGTGCTAGCATTGGTATGTGTGCCAGCCATAAAATGTCAGTCACTTGGTGTTTTCCTCCTTCAGCTTTGATTATTATTAAGATATTATTATTTTAAAAGAATTTTAATAAATATCAGTTATCACAGTTGTTTTTCTAACAGAAATATTATTTCTTATGCAGATTGACCTTGTACAAATAAAACAGATGTTTGCTCAGATGTATCAGAAGACTCTGGGCACAATGATTGCAGGTGACACGAGTGGAGATTACCGAAGACTTCTTCTGGCTATTGTGGGCCAGTAGGAGGGATTTTTTTTTTTTAATGAAAAAAAATTCTATTCATAGCTTATCCTTCAGAGCAATGACCTGCATGCAGCAATATCAAACATCAGCTAACCAAAAGAGCTTTCTATCAAGGACCGTATCAGGGTAATGTGCTTGGTTTGCACATGTTGTTATTGCCTTAATTCTAATGTTATTTTGTTCTCTACATATAATCAATGTAAAGCCATATCACAATGATACAGTAATATTGCAATGTTTGTAAACCTTCATTCTTACTACTTTCATTCTCATCAAGATGTCAAATTGAATAAAAATCACAGCAATCTCTGATTCCGTGTAATAACATTGCATAATTTTTTAGAAGGTTGCTGAAAGCTCTGCCTTCCAGAATCCCTCTAGGTCTGCTTGATAGAGTGGATAGTATGTCAAAACTGTGTACTTTAAAAAAAATTTCATCTCTTTACATCTAGAATAATTTGCATCTTATTTTGCATAAATTGGTTCTGTATTCATAAACACTTTCCACATAGAAAATAGATGAGTATTACCTGTAGCACCTTTTAAGAAAGGGTCAAATGTTTATATGCTTAAGATACGTAGCCTACTTTTTTTCCAGTTGTTTTCTTTTTTAAATTGAGTTATTACAAATAAAAAATTGCATATATTTAAGGTGTACAATATGGTGTTTTGATATCAGCATTTCTTGCGTAATGATTCTGCAATTAAGGTCAAGCTAACTACATATCTGTCACCTTGACATAGTTACCATTTTTTCGTGTGTAGTGAAAACACTTAAGATCTACTACCATAGCAAATTTTAAGTGTTCAATACATTATTAACTATAGATATCATGCTCTACATTAAACCTCTAGAATTTATTCATCTTATAACTGAAAGTTTATACCCTTTGACCAACATCTCCCCATTTTCCCCACTTCTCACCTGGACAACCACCACTCTGTTTAAGTTCAGCTATTTTGGCCGGGCGCGGTGGCTCAAGCCTGTAATCCCAGCACTTTGGGAGGCCGAGACGGGCGGATCACGAGGTCAGGAGATCGAGACCATCCTGGCTAACATGGTGAAACCCCGTCTCTACTAAAAATTACAAAAAAACTAGCCGGGCGAGGTGGCGGGCGCCTGTAGTCCCAGCTACTCGGGAGGCTGAGGCAGGAGAATGGTGGGAACCCGGGAGGCAGAGCTTGCAGTGAGCTGAGATCCGGCCACTGCACCCCAGCCTGGGCGACAGAGCGAGACTCCGTCTCAAAAAAAAAAAAAA